>NW_026062211.1:0-72228 GCF_023897955.1 Schistocerca gregaria | reverse complement strand
ACACAACACGCGAGACAGATCCCCCTCCGCTTGTTTTCCTTTCTACAATTTCCCTCTTTTCCACCCAATATCCCGCCGCGGTTTACGGGCACCGGCCGATTTTGCGCCCGCCCACATGTGTGCCTACTCCCCACCAACCATTCCCTCCGCAGCCCGCAGCCCGCTTTTCCCCCCCTCCCTGCCCACACCACACCACACCACACCACACCACACCACACCACACCACACCGACGGGTGCTGACGTCGACCACGCACCCAAGACAGGGGCCACGACCGTCTTTTTTCCTGGGCCCATCCCCGCACCGCACCTCCTTCCAATCATCAACGCTGTGGCGCCTGTGTCCGCGCGAGACGCGTGCGCGCCGCCTCTCTCAACATCCGTCCGCCGTCCGCCGTCCGCCGTCCGCCGTCCGGCCCGTTTTTCGGCCCCCCAGGCCATCCGTCAACCACCACTGCCCCTGCCCCCTGCCCCTGCCCCTGCCCGCCCCGCACCACACCACACACCGCTGCTTGCCCCGGCCGTTGCCACCAAAGGCGCCAAACCGCAGCCCGCGCGCGCCAGAAACTACAGGGACCCAGCCGACCGACGAAAATCAGAGCAATTGGCCGGGAGGATCAAAAAGAGAGCTCCGAAAACCACCGTAGCGAGGCGTGGAGGAAACGTTACGAGAAGCAGAAAGGGACCAGGAAAAATTCTGGAAATTTCTTAAAACTCGTAAACTAAACACGAAACATCTACATCTACATGGGGAAGGAACGACCCCACAGACCGAGCTGAAGCACTGGCGGATTCACTAGAAAGGCAATTCCAAGCACCAGAAGCGGTAGATGACGAAACTGATGACCACCAGGAAATGGTACTCAGAAGGGTAAAACCGCATCCTAAGTGCCCCGATCAGAACATCTTTCACAATCCAATAAACGCAGAAACCCCGTATCTTATCACATCACAAACATACACACATCCTAAGAAGGCATCAGGCCCGGATTCCAACTACTACATCACCTACCTCCAGCAACTATCAATTATCTATCTAACATCAATATATAATGCTTGCTTCAGACTAAACTACTTGGAAACAGGCCCGAGTCATCACATTACCAAAGCCAAACAAGGACTTATTATTTCCGCAAAACTATAGGCCAACTTCCTTGGAAACGTTCTCGGAAAGCTCATTCAAACTGAACTGAAGAAATTCAATTCTTAAAGGATAACAACATAATCATCCCACAACAATTCCGATTCCGCGAAGAACACAGCACCACCCACCAGGTGACCAGACTAGTCGAGCACATATGTCAGGCCAGAAACATTAGACACAGTACTGGAGCAGTCCTGCTTGACATTGGAAAAGCATTCGGATAACGCCTTATCTACAAGCTCCACCAGTACAACTGCCCCATCCACATTATTGCTTCTTTTCTCCGCAACAGAGCATTCTATGTCCATGTACCAGGAGCGGCAAGTAACACTAGATCCATAGAGGCTGGAGTCCCGCAAGGCTCAGTGCTGGGGCCCATTCTCTACTCAATATACACAAACAAACAGCTGGGAGGACACTTGTCACTATTTGCAGACGACACTGCAGTCTACCGCAGCAGTTCTAACCTGCAATATAGAGTCACAAAAATAGAGCAACACCTACAATCCATCCAGAAATGGGCTAACCAATGGAAACAAAAAACAATAAACGCGGAGAAAACCCAAGCAATACAATACGATTCACATTCAAAAAGAATACCTCCTAACCTGCATATACGCCTCAGAAATAACAATCTTCCATGGTCAGGCACAATAAAGTATCTAGGCATCAAGCTGGACAAGAGGTTGACATTTAGAGACCATGTTACACACGTTTGTAACAAGGCTGCAGCAGCAATATTCAGACTGTACCCAATCATCAAAGGAAACAGAATAAATATGCGCGCCAAAAAGAAAATCTCCAAAACCGTCATAGGAACCAGCCATCACTTACGGCTCTGAAAATCTGGTCAATGGCCGCAGACACCAAACATAACAAGAGTAAAAAAGGGTGCACAACAAATACTTCAGAATTACTGCTGATGCCGGCCGGTACCAGACAAACCGAGACATATACACAAACCATAACATACTCAATCAAAATCCCGGAAATCATCCAAAGAAAAATCCATAAAGTTTTTTTTTTTTTTTTTCCACCAAACCACGGATTCGAACCACCCACTCATCAGAAATCTGGGACAAAATCCACCCGACCCAAGAACGACATTTCCCATCACGACAAAACACCACAAACTACAACATACCATGATAAACAAAAATAAAATACAAACACCATAACACTCACTCAAACAACAAACATCTACACACACCCAAGAGACCCTATCATCCCATCATTTTGTTACCCAACATAATCAGACAGAAGGCAGGGATCAAGGACAGATCCGGTCCTTCGAGTACAGGGGGTAAAAAATACCCATCAGACCAGCTCTCTCTCTCTCTCTCTCCTCCTCGCTTCTCCGTGCCGACGCTGCCCCGCACACGCGTTCGGCCGACACCAACACGACAGGTCTTTGGGGCCCCGCCACTGCGCACACGCACGCCTCCTCCTCTTCCTTAGTTCTTTTTCGCTTTTCTTTTCTCCCCCGCCCCCCGCTCTCACCGCCACATCATCCCGCAACCCTTGGGGGATGTTTCCCAACATCAACGCGCCCCAATTCCACTCTCTGCCCGTGCCGCACTCTCCACTTTGCTTCTCCCCGTCCCCTACACACACGACTACCGAAACCCCGGTTGACACACCTTCTCGTAGGACAGGGGTGCGTGCGTGCGTGCGTGCGTGCGTGCGTTGTCTTGACGGTGACAGCAACAGCAACGGATCCGTCCATCCCATTCCCCCCCACTCGGTAAAGAACCATGTTCAACCCACACTACACAACAAGGGGGGCACACACGAACGCGAAAGAAAGGGCAGGGCAGGGGCAACTATCTCGTACACATTCTTCCTCAGAACCCACATATCGCATCAACGAACGGCAGGCCAATTGCGGACTCAGCCGTGTCAGGCAAATCCAACCCAGCCAACACCTCCCACGGAAACCCTGACACTGATCCAGCAGTACGTCCACATACATCGCCACACCAAATACGGGTGACGAGTGAGCAACAAATGGAACAATACACAACAAGGGCTGACCTAATAAAAACTGCACGTCACGTCATACCTTCCAGACAGACGCAGTTCCGACGGGACGGCGGAACCGTATACGTACCTTTCAGCCACAACAACCGACCGACTGGACACGCCCGCGTCTCCAGCCAGCCAACCACCAGGGCCACACAGCCCGCAAGTTTCAGCGTCAACACTTCTTAACGTACGTTGCAAACTTTTCAAAACATTGCCACACACACACACACACACACACACACACACACACACCACGAAAAGCGTCAACCTCTCTCACACTGGATACACTCAACACTTTTTGTCGGCGGAGCTTGAGGCCAACGGTTGACACACCCCCACCGGCCACACAGGTTTCCCCTTTGAAAATTTGCAGTGACGGAGACGCGGCATTACGAGAGGGTTGTTTCCGAGAGCGCGAGCTGGACGGAGCTGCGGCGCCGCCGCCGCCGCCGCCGCCGAGGGGTAATGAACGCACGCGATGCCGCATGACAGCCCATCACCCAAAGTTTCACCCACAACTGCACAGGTCGCACCCCCTTTTCGCGCCATACTAGTGTCGATCGTCAATTACAGCTGACGGTGTTCGCATTTGCCACTTGACGGGGGGGAAAAGAAAACAAACATCAGACACGCCATGTGTTTCTCTCTCTCTGTTACATCTAGGTCATTCGGCAGCCACTGTAAAAAAAAAAAAAATATTTTTACGACATGGTTGGGTAAGTGATTTAAAGACAACAATTGTGGGTCACACACCATAGACCATTTCGATAGTGTTCTTGTTCTTCTCTTTTTCCTTTTTTTATCGCTCAATTGAAATAAAACCTGGGGATGATGCAATGCTGCGATATGGCACAACCGTCGTCCATTGTACACAACTCGGGAACAAAAAGAAACCAATTCAGGGAACGTTCGTTCCTTCACAACGTTTCTTTCAACGCACTTGGTCTTTACCATCCTGTATTCAACACACATTTCCTTTCATCAAACTAGGGCATTTCCATAACAGTATTTGCAATACTGCTTCTTCGACGTCATTTCACCATCTTAACTAGAGACAGACAAACAACAAAATAGGAAAACAGCCTTGAGAACCCCGTCCACCAAATTTCAGTTAGCACGGCATCCAAGATTCTTTTCCGGGGAGTGCAGTGCAGCTGACGCTGCTCAGACCATATACCGTCGCCAGTCTCACTCAACTCTTGCGCATTCCATTCTACGCTACGTGACTATGCAAAAATGAATGAATCAAACCCGCCCAGAGAGCGTCTTGTGCGAGGGGACACACGATATAGAGAACAACAAAACACACAGGGGACACCACCAAAGTTGGAGAGAACGTTTCCACCACGGCAGCCGCGCCGTTACGCGCTTTTTTTTTCCTCCCCCCCACTGCACACCTCCGACACCACGGGAACGTTCACCGTCCCGTTGCCCTACACTGGCGTTTCTTTTCAACCCCCCACCCTATTCCTCGCTCCCCGGACATTCGACCGATCACAAAGTGCAACCTCTCGTTACCGTCGGGTGCCCCTCTCCATCCCCGGGGCGCCAACAACAAAACAAAAACACCACCGACGCCGTCGTCTCGCGTCACCTCACTCAACTGAGCGGAAAATACACGTACATCCAGAATGACGACACCGCCTCCACAAACAAAAACCAGACGTCAGACGTCAGGTCGAAAGAGGGCACCGTACGTCGTGGCGCGTGGTCTCCTAACTCACCTCGCGCGTACAAATACAATGCAATGCGTGTCTCCTCACGTTCACACACACCTCCACGCTCCACTTTTACGTCGCCCAACCAACCAACTAACTTAACCCACCCGCTCGGCGTAGAAGCAGCTGTAGGCGGCAACGTGTTTCTCACCCTCGCCACCAACGGTGTGACATCCGACAATCGCGGTTTGCTTTCCGTTCCACACCTCCGGCCATACCATACAAAGGGGACAAAAAAAAAAAAAAAAAAAAAAAAAAAAAAATATATATATATCAAACAAGCCAACTCCAGCGATCCGCCCCCCTAACACCAACACGTCTCGAAACACCCACGCGCCCACGACCCGGCTGTGGCTAAAGTGCGTATCCCAACGTCACACCAAAACCAAAGGCGCCGGCGCCGCACCACACCACACCACAAGCTACAGCTACAGCTGTGCCGCCGTCCACCCGCTCACAACAACAACAATTCCGCCCTTCCCGCAAAGGCATTTTGGTGGCCCTGAAAAGGGCCGTTTTTTTCTTTTCTTCGCCGCGCCGCGGACGAGCCTCCTATTTCCAAGAGCCACCTCCTTACTTGGAGCTCGTGTACTTGGTCACCGCCTTCGTGCCCTCGCTCACCGCGTGCTTGGCCAGCTCGCCAGGCAGCAAGAGCCGCACAGCGGTCTGGATCTCGCGGGACGTGATGGTCGAGCGCTTGTTGTAGTGCGCCAGGCGAGAAGCCTCGGCCGCAATGCGCTCGAAAATGTCGTTCACGAAGCTGTTCATGATGCTCATCGCCTTCGAAGAGATGCCCGTGTCAGGGTGCACCTGCTTCAGCACCTTGTAGATGTAGATGGCATAGCTCTCCTTCCTCTTGCGCTTCTTCTTCTTGTCGCCCTTCGAAATGTTCTTCTGCGCCTTGCCAGCCTTCTTGGCGGCTTTCCCGCTAGTCTTGGGCGGCATCACGAACAAACAGTCAGTCAGTCAGGCGCTCCGCTCCAGTCAGCGTCTCCCCACACAGTGGCACCCGCCGCACGCCGCCGCCGCACCTTTACCAGCTCGCCCTGCTGCGGCCGCCGACCAATGGGGCGCGCGCGCAACCGGCCGCCGCACCCGAGCCCATAAAGGACCCCCACCCCGCCGGCGCCGGCACGCACTCCGCTGCTCGACTCGCTGCGGCTCGCACCGTTTGGGGCGTTGTGCTTTTCTTTCTCGCTTCTTTCCAAACTAGCCCATCGCCATGTCCGGACGCGGAAAGGGAGGCAAAGTCAAGGGCAAGTCAAAGTCCCGCTCAAGCAGGGCTGGGCTCCAGTTCCCGGTCGGCAGAATCCACCGCCTCCTGCGCAAGGGAAACTACGCCGAGCGCGTCGGCGCCGGGGCGCCCGTCTACCTCGCCGCCGTCATGGAGTACCTCGCGGCTGAGGTGCTCGAGCTGGCCGGAAACGCGGCCCGCGACAACAAGAAGACGCGCATCATCCCGCGCCACCTGCAGCTCGCCATACGCAACGACGAGGAGCTCAACAAGCTCTTGTCGGGCGTCACCATCGCACAGGGAGGTGTCCTGCCCAACATCCAGGCCGTCCTGCTGCCAAAGAAGACCGAGAAGAAGGCCTAAAAGAGAGACAGCGCAATCGGCAACCGCCGCGTGCTCCCTTGGCACGCAGCGCGCCATTTGCCGCCTCGGCTCAAAAAACAAAACACAATCGGCCCTTTTCAGGGCCACCACACAAACCTACGTCCAAAGCAGAATTCCAGTCGTTCGTCGCACCACTTTTCTCTCTCTCTCTCTCTTTCTGTGTACGGTTTTTTCCTTCTTACACACACAGGCGCCGCCATCTTGTACACACGTACTTGGCCACCTCCTCCACTCAACTCCACGCACGCACAGTCTCGCGACCATTAACCAGCACACGTGGCGCACAACAACACACCTCAAAAATAATAACCCCTCGGCACTCAGCCGCGCCGCAACACACAGCCCATCCACCGACAAGAAGCATACAAGCAAAGAGGGAGGGGAAGGAAGGAAGGAAGGAAGGAAGGAAGGAGCTCACACAACGCAAGGGCACGCTTCCTTCCCTCCCAACCGCACCGCACACCACGTCAAAAAAAACTCCAAACAAAACTAAAAGGCCAAGTAGACTAAAAAGGAAAAGAAAAACCAGCAACACAGACTCTTTCGCACTTTTCAACTTCCGAACACTGTGGTGGCCCTGAAAAGGGCCGTTTTTCAATCTCTCTTTCCTTCTTCCTTCGGTCTCACACCGCCTAACCGCCGAAACCGTACAGGGTGCGCCCCTGCCTCTTCAGGGCGTACACCACGTCCATGGCCGTCACAGTCTTGCGCTTGGCGTGCTCAGTGTACGTCACCGCGTCGCGGATCACGTTCTCCAGGAACACCTTCAGCACTCCGCGCGTCTCCTCGTAGATCAGACCAGAGATGCGCTTCACGCCGCCCCTGCGCGCCAGGCGGCGGATCGCGGGCTTCGTGATGCCCTGGATGTTGTCGCGCAACACCTTGCGGTGCCGCTTGGCGCCACCCTTGCCGAGCCCCTTTCCTCCCTTGCCGCGGCCTGTCATTCTTCTTCTTCAAGCGTCTCAACCACAATAATATAAAAAACAGAAAGCAAGGCAAGCTCCTCTACCCGGCGCTAGCGAGTCGGCTACGGTTGTGGCGCCCAGCGCGCGCGCCGCCCCCCTATATAGACTCTGGGGCCCCGCGGCCCGCCCTCCCCTCCCCCCACCACCGCGCACCGAGGGCATATAAGCGCAGCACCCGGGGCGCGCGGGCCCGTTGTCAAGGCAGCACCGGACGCCGTCGCGCACGCATATCCTCCACGCCGCATCCGCATCCGCAGTAGCCATGGCCCGGACAAAGCAAACGGCCCGCAAGTCCACCGGCGGAAAGGCGCCGCGCAAACAGCTCGCCACCAAGGCGGCGAGGAAGAGCGCGCCCGCCACCGGCGGCGTCAAGAAGCCCCACCGCTACAGGCCGGGCACCGTCGCCCTGCGAGAAATCAGGCGCTACCAGAAGAGCACAGAGCTGCTCATCCGCAAGCTGCCATTCCAGCGCCTAGTGCGCGAGATCGCCCAGGACTTCAAGACCGACCTGCGCTTCCAGAGCTCCGCAGTCATGGCCCTGCAGGAGGCCAGCGAGGCCTACCTCGTCGGCCTCTTCGAAGACACCAACCTGTGCGCAATCCACGCCAAGCGAGTCACCATCATGCCCAAGGACATCCAGCTCGCGCGCCGCATCCGCGGCGAGCGCGCCTAAACCCGCACACCGCCAAACAAACAAAACGGCCCTTTTCAGGGCCACTAACGTCTCTCCGTCGCGAGCAAAACTTTGTCGGTCGCAACGACTAGTTCCCCACTCACTCTCCAGTCCAGTCCAGTCGTCCCACCCCCGGCCCGGCCCGGCCCGGCCCGGCGCGGCGCCGCCGTTTCCAAAAAAAAAAAAAAGCACCGCACCGGCCGAGCCAAGTCGCAAGCGTCAAATAGCGCCACCCACACAGGCCACGGCACAAAACGTGACGCCCGGAAAGCAAAGCAAAGCAAAAAAGACTATTCCAAAACCACCACCAAGACAAACAAACAAACGCGGCGCAAAATAAATAGGTAAAAATAATAAAAGTAAAATACACTTTATGTAACACCAACCGCGGCGCCGCCGCCCACGCCCGCCAACGACCCCACAATCCAACCACCGCGGCACGCAAACACCATCCACACATGACACAAACAAACAAACGCCAGCAAGCAAGACAGACAGACAAGGCAACCGACCGACCACGACACGACAATCAACACCTTCCCGACGTGCTTTGATGGCCCTGAGAAGGGCCGTTTTTGTTTTTGTCCGGGACCGCGCGACAGCCTCTGGTTGCGCGCCGGCCACCAGGCGACGGTGTCAACCGCCAACCCTTCCCTGCCCTTTTTACTTCTTCTTCTTGGGCGAAGCCTTCGCCTTAGACGGCGTCGCCGTCGCCTTCTTCGGGCGCGGCGCCTTCGGCTTCTTCGTCGGAACCTTGGCGGCCTTCTTCGCCTTCGACGGCGACTTGGCCTTGGCCGGCTTGGCCGCAGCCGCCTTCTTCGCACCCGCGGGAGCGGCCGACGCCGCAGACGCCTTCTTGGCGGCGCCCGCCTTCCGACCGGTCGCCGCCTTCACGCCGCCAGCCTTCTTTGCGCCGGCCGCACGGGCCCCCTTCTTCTCCTTGCTGGCCGGAGCGGCGCGCTTCTTCTTCGCACCACCGCCGCCACCACGAGCCTTGCCGCCCTCGGCCGCCCCGCCGCCGGCGCCGGCAAGCTTGAAAGAGCCCGACGCGCCCTTCCCCTTCGTCTGCACCAGCTCGCCAGCCACGACGGCCGACTTGAGGTACTTCTTGATAAAGGGCGCCAGCTTCTCCGCGTCCAGCTTGTAGTGCGCGGCAATGTACTTCTTGATCGCCTGCAGCGACGACCCGCCGCGCTCCTTCAGACTCTTGATGGCGGCCGTCACCATCTCAGAGGTGCGCGGGTGCGCAGGCTTGGCGCGCGGCTTCTTCGCAGACGACGCAGACTTGGCCTTCTTCGTAGTGCCGGTGGCGGCGGGTGCCGCGGCAGTCTCGTTCGTAGCCGCCTGGTCTGCCATCTTTTGCCTGTTCTCTTTTCTTTTTTCCCCCTTGGTTTCGCTTCCTTCTCTCCTTCGACGACGCACAACAGCGAGGGGCGCGCAGCAGAGAATAGCCGCGCACGCGCCTGGCCCAGCCAGTGTCGCGGGCGGGCGCGGACGGCCGAGAGAGCGGCCGCCACTCGGCGCGCCGCCGCGCCGCCGCGCCGCGCCTCCCGCGCTTGCTACCGCCCAACGTCCGACAGCCTGCGCGGAGCAGCCCCCAACCTGCGCCGCAACCACCCGCGCCATTCAAACCACCGAGGATGGGGCTACACACACCGACACCACGGTCGCCAACCAGTCGCCGCGGCGGCGCCGCAAACCACGGCCAAACTGCAGCCACCGCGCGCCACAGCCTGGGTCGGCCCGCCGAGAATCGCCGCCCCCGCCCAAATGCCGCCCCCACAGCCCCAGCCGACGACCCGCCACAATGGCCAAACCTTCGTCAAAACTCCCACACCGTCGCCGCGGCAGCCCGGCCACCGCGGCCGGCGCCACAGCCACACGAGCCGAGTCGTGCGGCGATGACGGCCGTGCACAAACGCACCTCCGCCGCCCCATCGCCTTCCGCCGTTTTCCCGATCGGCCCGCAGCCGTCGGGCCACGGCCGCGGGCCGTCCTCCTCCTCTCGCCTCGCCCGCCAACACCCACAGCCCTTCCAACACATTTTTCTTTTTCTTTTTTCTTTTTTTTTTTTCTACTTTTTTACGATCGCCGCCTGCGCAACATGGCACCGGCCGACGGAGCGCCAACCCCCCCGCCACAGGCGAAAACAAAACAACGATAAACAAACAAACAAAATAAATTACCAGCCAGCCCCAACTACAGACACACCGAATCTGCCCTCACAGCCGACCTTACACGCCTCAACGTCAAAACAAAGGTGGTTTCTTTCTTTCAACGGTTACCTTACCTTAGGTTACGTCAGGTTAGGCTAAGAAGGCGTCAGGGTTAGGTTAAGCGTTGACGTGACGTCACGTCTTAACGTAGGCGTTAAGCTAAGGTTGCGGTCACGTACGTTAGGTTAAGGCGACTTGGGGGTTGGCCTAAGGGCTTAGGTTAGGTTACGTTAGTTTAGGTGGCTGCGTTAACGGCTTAAAGAAGTTTAGGAGGTTAAGGCGTCGAGGCGGCCGCACCCCCTTAGCTGCTGCGGCTCGGCCACGCCACGCCACGCCACGCCACGCTTTGGGGTTTCATAAGGTCGCGCGGCGGGTCGTCGGCACGCCGCAAAGGACAAAACTGCAAGACGACGTCGAAAAACAAACAACAGGTAAAAAATAAATAAGTAAAAATAAACGACGCCGACAGGCGGGGATCAGCAGAACGAGCAGATTCCGGAGAGCGAACGAGACACACACGCACGCACGCACGCACGCACACACACACACACACAAACCCCCCCGAGCCGAGAGAGCACAGCACCACCACGTGTCGGCCTCCGCTCACCCGACTCGGCTGGGCTGGGCTGGGCTGGGCTGGGCTGGCGGCCGGGCCGGATGCACGTACACGTACGGCTACAGCCACTACCCGTACACAGCCGCTCTTCACGCAACACCAGCCAAATGGCGCGCCCGCGGCTCGTCGCGGTCGCGGTCGCGGTCGCGGTCGCAACGCCACGCCGGCACACTTTCGGCACCACCGTTTTCGCGCGCACCGCAAACAAAAACGCAGCCGACACACACAGAAAAAAAAACAACACAGAGCGCGAGAGACGGGCGGCGGCGCACCTTTCGCCAGCCGGCAGGCAATCGACTCGCCCAGTACGACAAACGTGCACGCCACCCCACCCACCAACCAACCAACCAACCAACCAGTCGTCGTCGTCGTCGTCCCGAAATCAAACAAACTCAGCCCCTGCTGCCAACGGACGCAGGCGCCACGCAGCTCCCTTCCCGCCACACTCGATTCGCAGCGCAACTCACCCGGCACACCGTCAAACGACGGGCTGGGCTCGCCGCATCGCCGCAACCTACACACCTTCCCCGCCACGACGCACAGCCCCACCAGACGCCCGTGCCGCAACGACACTACTGCACTACCACTACCGCACTACTCCTCTCGCCCTTGCCATACACGACACAACACGCCAAAAAATGAAAATCCAAATACAAACAAAAACACCGCCCCCACGACCCAAACACATGCACGGCGCGCCAACACACGCGAGGCAAGGCACGCAGCAAACGGCGTCCCCTCCGCGTCGCGCCATCAACCTACACACACAAGGCAACACCAACAACAAACAGCCAGCCAGCCCCACTCTCACGCCGCAAAAACAGAAAACACACCGAAACCGCCAAACGCCGCACATTCGCGCTTCGCACTCACCACACACCTCTCGGCATCCGTTTCGCACACAACGACGCGACGCACAATACATCATCACGGGCTACGCACGCACACCGCGACCCACTTTTTTACGACGCCCTCGGCAGAGCACACGTGCCCACGCCCACACACAGTCGACACAACGACGCAGCGCGCAGCAGACGCGGCCGCAACACATACCTCCCCGACGACGCGCCAACACCGCCAGCCACTGCTCACTCGCCCAAGCAACCCGTGCACACAACTGCCACACGCGTCCACCACGCCGCCGCCAACCACCCGCCCGCCAGGGGGCGCTCACGTCCGCGACAACAGCGCGGCACCGCCGGACCGGGCCGAACCGAGCCGAGCCGCCGCCTCCTCTCCACTCGGCACGCCACGTCCTGCTTGCAAAACACCTGGCTCGTCCCTCTGTACACACAACGCGCCTGCCTGCGGTCGCCGCCGGCATCTATCTACCTGCGCATCGGAGCCAGGCCGGCAAGCCCACACTTAAATAATGCACTTCAACCAGCCAAACAAACCCACTCTTCCTTTCTTTGCACAGCGCATGCAACAGCAGCCCCAGGAGCCGGGCCCGCCGCCAGCGTCTCCTCCTCCTCTGGGCACAGCCAGCCAGCCAGCCGTTCCCACCGCCCCGCCCCTGCTCTGCAGAACAAGAAAAAACGAAAAAGTACCAACACACGCACCCAAAGCGTAAGCCAGACAAGACCAGCCTCTCCAAGGCCACACACACGCAAAAAAACAAAAACACAAAAACACTACAACAAAATAAAATAAAATGAAAAAGAAAAAGCAAGCTGTCGCCTCGCCCCCGCCCGTCCCCCCACCCCACCACATTCGCCCCCTCCGCTTGTTTTCCTTTCTACAATTTCCCTCTTTTCCACCCAATATCCCGCCGCGGTTTACGGGCACCGGCCGATTTTGCGCCCGCCCACATGTGTGCCTACTCCCCACCAACCATTCCCTCCGCAGCCCGCAGCCCGCTTTTCCCCCCCTCCCTGCCCACACCACACCACACCACACCACACCACACCACACCACACCACACCGACGGTGCTGACGTCGACACGCACCCAAGACAGGGGCCACGACCGTCTTTTTTCCTGGGCCCATCCCCGCACCGCACCTCCTTCCAATCATCAACGCTGTGGCGCCTGTGTCCGCGCGAGACGCGTGCGCGCCGCCTCTCTCAACATCCGTCCGCCGTCCGCCGTCCGCCGTCCGCCGTCCGGCCCGTTTTTCGGCCCCCAGGCCATCCGTCAACCACCACTGCCCCTGCCCCTGCCCCTGCCCCTGCCCGCCCCGCACCACACCACACACCGCTGCTTGCCCCGGCCGTTGCCACCAAAGGCGCCAACCGCAGCCCGCGCGCGCCAGAAACTACAGGGACCCAGCCGACCGACGAAAATCAGAGCAATTGGCCGGGAGGATCAAAAAGAGAGCTCCGAAAACCACCGTAGCGAGGCGTGGGAGGAAACGTTACGAGAAGCAGAAAGGGACCAGGAAAAATTCTGGAAATTTCTTAAAACTCGTAAACTAAACACGAAACATCTACATCTACATGGGGAAGGAACGACCCCACAGACCGAGCTGAAGCACTGGCGGATTCACTAGAAAGGCAATTCCAAGCACCAGAAGCGGTAGATGACGAAACTGATGACCACCAGGAAATGGTACTCAGAAGGGTAAAACCGCATCCTAAGTGCCCCGATCAGAACATCTTTCACAATCCAATAAACGCAGAAACCCCGTATCTTATCACATCACAAACATACACACATCCTAAGAAGGCATCAGGCCCGGATTCCAACTACTACATCACCTACCTCCAGCAACTATCAATTATCTATCTAACATCAATATATAATGCTTGCTTCAGACTAAACTACTTGGAAACAGGCCCGAGTCATCACATTACCAAAGCCAAACAAGGACTTATTATTTCCGCAAAACTATAGGCCAACTTCCTTGGAAACGTTCTCGGAAAGCTCATTCAAACTGAACTGAAGAAATTCAATTCTTAAAGGATAACAACATAATCATCCCACAACAATTCCGATTCCGCGAAGAACACAGCACCACCCACCAGGTGACCAGACTAGTCGAGCACATATGTCAGGCCAGAAACATTAGACACAGTACTGGAGCAGTCCTGCTTGACATTGGAAAAGCATTCGGATAACGCCTTATCTACAAGCTCCACCAGTACAACTGCCCCATCCACATTATTGCTTCTTTTCTCCGCAACAGAGCATTCTATGTCCATGTACCAGGAGCGGCAAGTAACACTAGATCCATAGAGGCTGGAGTCCCGCAAGGCTCAGTGCTGGGGCCCATTCTCTACTCAATATACACAAACAAACAGCTGGGAGGACACTTGTCACTATTTGCAGACGACACTGCAGTCTACCGCAGCAGTTCTAACCTGCAATATAGAGTCACAAAAATAGAGCAACACCTACAATCCATCCAGAAATGGGCTAACCAATGGAAACAAAAAACAATAAACGCGGAGAAAACCCAAGCAATACAATACGATTCACATTCAAAAAGAATACCTCCTAACCTGCATATACGCCTCAGAAATAACAATCTTCCATGGTCAGGCACAATAAAGTATCTAGGCATCAAGCTGGACAAGAGGTTGACATTTAGAGACCATGTTACACACGTTTGTAACAAGGCTGCAGCAGCAATATTCAGACTGTACCCAATCATCAAAGGAAACAGAATAAATATGCGCGCCAAAAAGAAAATCTCCAAAACCGTCATAGGAACCAGCCATCACTTACGGCTCTGAAAATCTGGTCAATGGCCGCAGACACCAAACATAACAAGAGTAAAAAAGGGTGCACAACAAATACTTCAGAATTACTGCTGATGCCGGCCGGTACCAGACAAACCGAGACATATACACAAACCATAACATACTCAATCAAAATCCCGGAAATCATCCAAAGAAAAATCCATAAAGTTTTTTTTTTTTTTTTTCCACCAAACCACGGATTCGAACCACCCACTCATCAGAAATCTGGGACAAAATCCACCCGACCCAAGAACGACATTTCCCATCACGACAAAACACCACAAACTACAACATACCATGATAAACAAAAATAAAATACAAACACCATAACACTCACTCAAACAACAAACATCTACACACACCCAAGAGACCCTATCATCCCATCATTTTGTTACCCAACATAATCAGACAGAAGGCAGGGATCAAGGACAGATCCGGTCCTTCGAGTACAGGGGGTAAAAAATACCCATCAGACCAGCTCTCTCTCTCTCTCTCTCCTCCTCGCTTCTCCGTGCCGACGCTGCCCCGCACACGCGTTCGGCCGACACCAACACGACAGGTCTTTGGGGCCCCGCCACTGCGCACACGCACGCCTCCTCCTCTTCCTTAGTTCTTTTTCGCTTTTCTTTTCTCCCCCGCCCCCCGCTCTCACCGCCACATCATCCCGCAACCCTTGGGGGATGTTTCCCAACATCAACGCGCCCCAATTCCACTCTCTGCCCGTGCCGCACTCTCCACTTTGCTTCTCCCCGTCCCCTACACACACGACTACCGAAACCCCGGTTGACACACCTTCTCGTAGGACAGGGGTGCGTGCGTGCGTGCGTGCGTGCGTGCGTTGTCTTGACGGTGACAGCAACAGCAACGGATCCGTCCATCCCATTCCCCCCCACTCGGTAAAGAACCATGTTCAACCCACACTACACAACAAGGGGGGCACACACGAACGCGAAAGAAAGGGCAGGGCAGGGGCAACTATCTCGTACACATTCTTCCTCAGAACCCACATATCGCATCAACGAACGGCAGGCCAATTGCGGACTCAGCCGTGTCAGGCAAATCCAACCCAGCCAACACCTCCCACGGAAACCCTGACACTGATCCAGCAGTACGTCCACATACATCGCCACACCAAATACGGGTGACGAGTGAGCAACAAATGGAACAATACACAACAAGGGCTGACCTAATAAAAACTGCACGTCACGTCATACCTTCCAGACAGACGCAGTTCCGACGGGACGGCGGAACCGTATACGTACCTTTCAGCCACAACAACCGACCGACTGGACACGCCCGCGTCTCCAGCCAGCCAACCACCAGGGCCACACAGCCCGCAAGTTTCAGCGTCAACACTTCTTAACGTACGTTGCAAACTTTTCAAAACATTGCCACACACACACACACACACACACACACACACACACCACGAAAAGCGTCAACCTCTCTCACACTGGATACACTCAACACTTTTTGTCGGCGGAGCTTGAGGCCAACGGTTGACACACCCCCACCGGCCACACAGGTTTCCCCTTTGAAAATTTGCAGTGACGGAGACGCGGCATTACGAGAGGGTTGTTTCCGAGAGCGCGAGCTGGACGGAGCTGCGGCGCCGCCGCCGCCGCCGCCGCCGAGGGGTAATGAACGCACGCGATGCCGCATGACAGCCCATCACCCAAAGTTTCACCCACAACTGCACAGGTCGCACCCCCTTTTCGCGCCATACTAGTGTCGATCGTCAATTACAGCTGACGGTGTTCGCATTTGCCACTTGACGGGGGGGAAAAGAAAACAAACATCAGACACGCCATGTGTTTCTCTCTCTCTGTTACATCTAGGTCATTCGGCAGCCACTGTAAAAAAAAAAAAAATATTTTTACGACATGGTTGGGTAAGTGATTTAAAGACAACAATTGTGGGTCACACACCATAGACCATTTCGATAGTGTTCTTGTTCTTCTCTTTTTCCTTTTTTTATCGCTCAATTGAAATAAAACCTGGGGATGATGCAATGCTGCGATATGGCACAACCGTCGTCCATTGTACACAACTCGGGAACAAAAAGAAACCAATTCAGGGAACGTTCGTTCCTTCACAACGTTTCTTTCAACGCACTTGGTCTTTACCATCCTGTATTCAACACACATTTCCTTTCATCAAACTAGGGCATTTCCATAACAGTATTTGCAATACTGCTTCTTCGACGTCATTTCACCATCTTAACTAGAGACAGACAAACAACAAAATAGGAAAACAGCCTTGAGAACCCCGTCCACCAAATTTCAGTTAGCACGGCATCCAAGATTCTTTTCCGGGGAGTGCAGTGCAGCTGACGCTGCTCAGACCATATACCGTCGCCAGTCTCACTCAACTCTTGCGCATTCCATTCTACGCTACGTGACTATGCAAAAATGAATGAATCAAACCCGCCCAGAGAGCGTCTTGTGCGAGGGGACACACGATATAGAGAACAACAAAACACACAGGGGACACCACCAAAGTTGGAGAGAACGTTTCCACCACGGCAGCCGCGCCGTTACGCGCTTTTTTTTTCCTCCCCCCCACTGCACACCTCCGACACCACGGGAACGTTCACCGTCCCGTTGCCCTACACTGGCGTTTCTTTTCAACCCCCCACCCTATTCCTCGCTCCCCGGACATTCGACCGATCACAAAGTGCAACCTCTCGTTACCGTCGGGTGCCCCTCTCCATCCCCGGGGCGCCAACAACAAAACAAAAACACCACCGACGCCGTCGTCTCGCGTCACCTCACTCAACTGAGCGGAAAATACACGTACATCCAGAATGACGACACCGCCTCCACAAACAAAAACCAGACGTCAGACGTCAGGTCGAAAGAGGGCACCGTACGTCGTGGCGCGTGGTCTCCTAACTCACCTCGCGCGTACAAATACAATGCAATGCGTGTCTCCTCACGTTCACACACACCTCCACGCTCCACTTTTACGTCGCCCAACCAACCAACTAACTTAACCCACCCGCTCGGCGTAGAAGCAGCTGTAGGCGGCAACGTGTTTCTCACCCTCGCCACCAACGGTGTGACATCCGACAATCGCGGTTTGCTTTCCGTTCCACACCTCCGGCCATACCATACAAAGGGGACAAAAAAAAAAAAAAAAAAAAAAAAAAAAAAAAAAAAAAAAATATATATATCAAACAAGCCAACTCCAGCGATCCGCCCCCCTAACACCAACACGTCTCGAAACACCCACGCGCCCACGACCCGGCTGTGGCTAAAGTGCGTATCCCAACGTCACACCAAAACCAAAGGCGCCGGCGCCGCACCACACCACACCACAAGCTACAGCTACAGCTGTGCCGCCGTCCACCCGCTCACAACAACAACAATTCCGCCCTTCCCGCAAAGGCATTTTGGTGGCCCTGAAAAGGGCCGTTTTTTTCTTTTCTTCGCCGCGCCGCGGACGAGCCTCCTATTTCCAAGAGCCACCTCCTTACTTGGAGCTCGTGTACTTGGTCACCGCCTTCGTGCCCTCGCTCACCGCGTGCTTGGCCAGCTCGCCAGGCAGCAAGAGCCGCACAGCGGTCTGGATCTCGCGGGACGTGATGGTCGAGCGCTTGTTGTAGTGCGCCAGGCGAGAAGCCTCGGCCGCAATGCGCTCGAAAATGTCGTTCACGAAGCTGTTCATGATGCTCATCGCCTTCGAAGAGATGCCCGTGTCAGGGTGCACCTGCTTCAGCACCTTGTAGATGTAGATGGCATAGCTCTCCTTCCTCTTGCGCTTCTTCTTCTTGTCGCCCTTCGAAATGTTCTTCTGCGCCTTGCCAGCCTTCTTGGCGGCTTTCCCGCTAGTCTTGGGCGGCATCACGAACAAACAGTCAGTCAGTCAGGCGCTCCGCTCCAGTCAGCGTCTCCCCACACAGTGGCACCCGCCGCACGCCGCCGCCGCACCTTTACCAGCTCGCCCTGCTGCGGCCGCCGACCAATGGGGCGCGCGCGCAACCGGCCGCCGCACCCGAGCCCATAAAGGACCCCCACCCCGCCGGCGCCGGCACGCACTCCGCTGCTCGACTCGCTGCGGCTCGCACCGTTTGGGGCGTTGTGCTTTTCTTTCTCGCTTCTTTCCAAACTAGCCCATCGCCATGTCCGGACGCGGAAAGGGAGGCAAAGTCAAGGGCAAGTCAAAGTCCCGCTCAAGCAGGGCTGGGCTCCAGTTCCCGGTCGGCAGAATCCACCGCCTCCTGCGCAAGGGAAACTACGCCGAGCGCGTCGGCGCCGGGGCGCCCGTCTACCTCGCCGCCGTCATGGAGTACCTCGCGGCTGAGGTGCTCGAGCTGGCCGGAAACGCGGCCCGCGACAACAAGAAGACGCGCATCATCCCGCGCCACCTGCAGCTCGCCATACGCAACGACGAGGAGCTCAACAAGCTCTTGTCGGGCGTCACCATCGCACAGGGAGGTGTCCTGCCCAACATCCAGGCCGTCCTGCTGCCAAAGAAGACCGAGAAGAAGGCCTAAAAGAGAGACAGCGCAATCGGCAACCGCCGCGTGCTCCCTTGGCACGCAGCGCGCCATTTGCCGCCTCGGCTCAAAAAACAAAACACAATCGGCCCTTTTCAGGGCCACCACACAAACCTACGTCCAAAGCAGAATTCCAGTCGTTCGTCGCACCACTTTTCTCTCTCTCTCTCTCTTTCTGTGTACGGTTTTTTCCTTCTTACACACACAGGCGCCGCCATCTTGTACACACGTACTTGGCCACCTCCTCCACTCAACTCCACGCACGCACAGTCTCGCGACCATTAACCAGCACACGTGGCGCACAACAACACACCTCAAAAATAATAACCCCTCGGCACTCAGCCGCGCCGCAACACACAGCCCATCCACCGACAAGAAGCATACAAGCAAAGAGGGAGGGGAAGGAAGGAAGGAAGGAAGGAAGGAAGGAAGGAAGGAAGGAGCTCACACAACGCAAGGGCACGCTTCCTTCCCTCCCAACCGCACCGCACACCACGTCAAAAAAAACTCCAAACAAAACTAAAAGGCCAAGTAGACTAAAAAGGAAAAGAAAAACCAGCAACACAGACTCTTTCGCACTTTTCAACTTCCGAACACTGTGGTGGCCCTGAAAAGGGCCGTTTTTCAATCTCTCTTTCCTTCTTCCTTCGGTCTCACACCGCCTAACCGCCGAAACCGTACAGGGTGCGCCCCTGCCTCTTCAGGGCGTACACCACGTCCATGGCCGTCACAGTCTTGCGCTTGGCGTGCTCAGTGTACGTCACCGCGTCGCGGATCACGTTCTCCAGGAACACCTTCAGCACTCCGCGCGTCTCCTCGTAGATCAGACCAGAGATGCGCTTCACGCCGCCCCTGCGCGCCAGGCGGCGGATCGCGGGCTTCGTGATGCCCTGGATGTTGTCGCGCAACACCTTGCGGTGCCGCTTGGCGCCACCCTTGCCGAGCCCCTTTCCTCCCTTGCCGCGGCCTGTCATTCTTCTTCTTCAAGCGTCTCAACCACAATAATATAAAAAACAGAAAGCAAGGCAAGCTCCTCTACCCGGCGCTAGCGAGTCGGCTACGGTTGTGGCGCCCAGCGCTTTAAATCATAAAAGGATGGGGCCCCTCCACGCCCGCATCAACGTGGTGACCAAACCAAAAGTTCTACTGTCACCTCCGTAAGCATGTTAGTTTTGAATCAGGCGTCACAGGATGCAGGCTGTGATGTTGTCCATGCGTCTGGGTAAGATTACTCATTTACATGGTCCATCAGGAGATAGAAGTGGTCGAAAGCGATTGAAGGGTAGCGGTTGTAAGGGCAGAGGGAAAAAAAGTGCCAAGGCCAGAGCCAAGGGAAAAAAACCTCTGCGACAGTAGGACGGGTAGTAAGGGCAGTAGCGGCTTGCTAGCTGCGATAGAGCATGCAAGGTGAGGTCGGTTAGCGTGAGGTATCATGCATCGTTACCTATGTGCTGCGTGTCCGTTAGCTGGGTCAGTCCGAGTGCTGCGGCTGGGCTCGCTTGTAGTCCCCTGGGCCGGCTGCAGTGGCTTCCTCCCTGTAACATAAGAGTTCGGCGCGGCAACGCATGCGTTGCTGTTGGGCCCTCTGCTGCGCCTTGTCGTCGGTGACTTGGTGCAGCTTCATCAGGCTGGTGCAGAACGACAGCGATCGGCTGCCGTTCAGCGTCCTCCTCTACTGCACGCCGCAGCTCTTTCGCAATGTAGCTTCAAAGAGCTCCGTTTGTTCGAAGAGCTGCGTCAGTTCAGCGTCCGAGGAAGTTTTGCCGTTCGCTCGCGCCTGGGCGATAAAGGCTGCCCTTTTGGCTTCTCGATCCCTTGGGGGACCGGCTCCCGTCGCGGTCGGCGTTGCCACCGGTTCAGCTGGAGCGGTGGTTTTCTTCACTGCACCTCTCACCTGCGGTGCTGCTGGGGCAACCGCTGGCTCAGGCGCGCGGACGTCCTTCTGCGAGGTCGCAGGAGTGTTCGCAGGTACTACTGCGCTGGGGCCTCGGGCGAAGACTGCTCGCAGCTGCCTCAAGGCCTCTTCTTTCTCTGCAGCCACGGCGGCTGCGAAGGCAGCCCTCTCTGTCGCAATGACGGCTCTGAGGGCTGCAGTGGCCTCCTTCACGGCGTTGCCGAGTTCGAGGTCACGTATCTTCTCGGGAGCGCGGGCTGCGTCCTGGCCGCCCGTTTCCAAGCGGTCTTCCCTGCTCCTGGCAGGTGGAGCTGCTGCTGCGCCGTCCCTCTGCTGCGCCGGGCTGTTCTGCGCCCTACGCCGTTTCTGACGTCGTCTTCGCATCCTCCGCTGTGTCGGTGCGGCCGCGGCCGCCTCGCCGCCCCCGACACGGCTGCGGCTTGAAAAAGCAGCACAGCCGCGCCAGCTGGCGACGTGCGGGCCGCCACACCGGACACAGGTCGGCAGAACGTTGCTGCCGCGGTCGCAGGCGCGGCTGTCGTGCTCCCCTGAGCACTTGACGCACCGCACCGCGTTGCGGCAATACTTCGCAACATGGCCCTCGCCCTGGCACCTGAAGCACTGGGGCAGGGGGTCCATGGCGGTCGGGAGAGCCTCTGACGTCACCGGGAAGCCCAGCAGCTTCCGCAAGTCGAAGATGTCGCTCCCGCCGTCGACCGTATGCACGGTAACGGCGTAGAGCGGCGCCCTCTTCTTGTTGGTCCGGTTGTGCAGCCTTGCGGTTACACCACCAAACCCGGCTCGCAGCAGCCCTTCCCGGACCGCTGCCTCGTCACAGCACCAAGGTAGCCCCCTGAGGAGTGCCTTGGTCGTCTTCATCCTTCCTGGGGAAGGTGCCTTCTCACGCGCCGGCGGCGCGTCGACGATGTGGTCGGCCACTGCGACCTTGATCGCCCTGTGGTCGGCCACGTTTGCGGCTCGAACGCAGATCAGCGAGTCTGTATCGACAGACTCGTAGACCACTTCGTTCCGTGCGCAGTTCGTCATGGTGTCGAACAGCGCTGTCCACCCACCTTTACACTTGATGTACAAAGGGGGGACAGGCCGCGACTCGTCTTCTCGGGAGTTCCTTGCATGGTCGGCAGACTTAGTGAGTTGCGCAACCGAAGGACCCTTCGTAGCGGCAGGTTTCCTCTGCGCACCCTTCTTTCCCATGCTGTGAGGCGCGGAACACGACAATCTGCACGCGTTGTCAAAACAACGCACGACAATTTGCTCTGCGCGGCTCCCACAGCACAGAAACCTCTTCACGAGCTCTCAACGGCCGAGTTAGCTTAGCGCGCAACGGCAGCGATGCGCACGCCTCGCCAGCTCAGGCCGCTCTACGGCGCCCAGCGCGCGCGCCGCCCCCCTATATAGACTCTGGGGCCCCGCGGCCCGCCCTCCCCTCCCCCCACCACCGCGCACCGAGGGCATATAAGCGCAGCACCCGGGGCGCGCGGGCCCGTTGTCAAGGCAGCACCGGACGCCGTCGCGCACGCATATCCTCCACGCCGCATCCGCATCCGCAGTAGCCATGGCCCGGACAAAGCAAACGGCCCGCAAGTCCACCGGCGGAAAGGCGCCGCGCAAACAGCTCGCCACCAAGGCGGCGAGGAAGAGCGCGCCCGCCACCGGCGGCGTCAAGAAGCCCCACCGCTACAGGCCGGGCACCGTCGCCCTGCGAGAAATCAGGCGCTACCAGAAGAGCACAGAGCTGCTCATCCGCAAGCTGCCATTCCAGCGCCTAGTGCGCGAGATCGCCCAGGACTTCAAGACCGACCTGCGCTTCCAGAGCTCCGCAGTCATGGCCCTGCAGGAGGCCAGCGAGGCCTACCTCGTCGGCCTCTTCGAAGACACCAACCTGTGCGCAATCCACGCCAAGCGAGTCACCATCATGCCCAAGGACATCCAGCTCGCGCGCCGCATCCGCGGCGAGCGCGCCTAAACCCGCACACCGCCAAACAAACAAAACGGCCCTTTTCAGGGCCACTAACGTCTCTCCGTCGCGAGCAAAACTTTGTCGGTCGCAACGACTAGTTCCCCACTCACTCTCCAGTCCAGTCCAGTCGTCCCACCCCCGGCCCGGCCCGGCCCGGCCCGGCGCGGCGCCGCCGTTTCCAAAAAAAAAAAAAAGCACCGCACCGGCCGAGCCAAGTCGCAAGCGTCAAATAGCGCCACCCACACAGGCCACGGCACAAAACGTGACGCCCGGAAAGCAAAGCAAAGCAAAAAAGACTATTCCAAAACCACCACCAAGACAAACAAACAAACGCGGCGCAAAATAAATAGGTAAAAATAATAAAAGTAAAATACACTTTATGTAACACCAACCGCGGCGCCGCCGCCCACGCCCGCCAACGACCCCACAATCCAACCACCGCGGCACGCAAACACCATCCACACATGACACAAACAAACAAACGCCAGCAAGCAAGACAGACAGACAAGGCAACCGACCGACCACGACACGACAATCAACACCTTCCCGACGTGCTTTGATGGCCCTGAGAAGGGCCGTTTTTGTTTTTGTCCGGGACCGCGCGACAGCCTCTGGTTGCGCGCCGGCCACCAGGCGACGGTGTCAACCGCCAACCCTTCCCTGCCCTTTTTACTTCTTCTTCTTGGGCGAAGCCTTCGCCTTAGACGGCGTCGCCGTCGCCTTCTTCGGGCGCGGCGCCTTCGGCTTCTTCGTCGGAACCTTGGCGGCCTTCTTCGCCTTCGACGGCGACTTGGCCTTGGCCGGCTTGGCCGCAGCCGCCTTCTTCGCACCCGCGGGAGCGGCCGACGCCGCAGACGCCTTCTTGGCGGCGCCCGCCTTCCGACCGGTCGCCGCCTTCACGCCGCCAGCCTTCTTTGCGCCGGCCGCACGGGCCCCCTTCTTCTCCTTGCTGGCCGGAGCGGCGCGCTTCTTCTTCGCACCACCGCCGCCACCACGAGCCTTGCCGCCCTCGGCCGCCCCGCCGCCGGCGCCGGCAAGCTTGAAAGAGCCCGACGCGCCCTTCCCCTTCGTCTGCACCAGCTCGCCAGCCACGACGGCCGACTTGAGGTACTTCTTGATAAAGGGCGCCAGCTTCTCCGCGTCCAGCTTGTAGTGCGCGGCAATGTACTTCTTGATCGCCTGCAGCGACGACCCGCCGCGCTCCTTCAGACTCTTGATGGCGGCCGTCACCATCTCAGAGGTGCGCGGGTGCGCAGGCTTGGCGCGCGGCTTCTTCGCAGACGACGCAGACTTGGCCTTCTTCGTAGTGCCGGTGGCGGCGGGTGCCGCGGCAGTCTCGTTCGTAGCCGCCTGGTCTGCCATCTTTTGCCTGTTCTCTTTTCTTTTTTCCCCCTTGGTTTCGCTTCCTTCTCTCCTTCGACGACGCACAACAGCGAGGGGCGCGCAGCAGAGAATAGCCGCGCACGCGCCTGGCCCAGCCAGTGTCGCGGGCGGGCGCGGACGGCCGAGAGAGCGGCCGCCACTCGGCGCGCCGCCGCGCCGCCGCGCCGCGCCTCCCGCGCTTGCTACCGCCCAACGTCCGACAGCCTGCGCGGAGCAGCCCCCAACCTGCGCCGCAACCACCCGCGCCATTCAAACCACCGAGGATGGGGCTACACACACCGACACCACGGTCGCCAACCAGTCGCCGCGGCGGCGCCGCAAACCACGGCCAAACTGCAGCCACCGCGCGCCACAGCCTGGGTCGGCCCGCCGAGAATCGCCGCCCCCGCCCAAATGCCGCCCCCACAGCCCCAGCCGACGACCCGCCACAATGGCCAAACCTTCGTCAAAACTCCCACACCGTCGCCGCGGCAGCCCGGCCACCGCGGCCGGCGCCACAGCCACACGAGCCGAGTCGTGCGGCGATGACGGCCGTGCACAAACGCACCTCCGCCGCCCCATCGCCTTCCGCCGTTTTCCCGATCGGCCCGCAGCCGTCGGGCCACGGCCGCGGGCCGTCCTCCTCCTCTCGCCTCGCCCGCCAACACCCACAGCCCTTCCAACACATTTTTCTTTTTCTTTTTTCTTTTTTTTTTTTCTACTTTTTTACGATCGCCGCCTGCGCAACATGGCACCGGCCGACGGAGCGCCAACCCCCCCGCCACAGGCGAAAACAAAACAACGATAAACAAACAAACAAAATAAATTACCAGCCAGCCCCAACTACAGACACACCGAATCTGCCCTCACAGCCGACCTTACACGCCTCAACGTCAAAACAAAGGTGGTTTCTTTCTTTCAACGGTTACCTTACCTTAGGTTACGTCAGGTTAGGCTAAGAAGGCGTCAGGGTTAGGTTAAGCGTTGACGTGACGTCACGTCTTAACGTAGGCGTTAAGCTAAGGTTGCGGTCACGTACGTTAGGTTAAGGCGACTTGGGGGTTGGCCTAAGGGCTTAGGTTAGGTTACGTTAGTTTAGGTGGCTGCGTTAACGGCTTAAAGAAGTTTAGGAGGTTAAGGCGTCGAGGCGGCCGCACCCCCTTAGCTGCTGCGGCTCGGCCACGCCACGCCACGCCACGCCACGCTTTGGGGTTTCATAAGGTCGCGCGGCGGGTCGTCGGCACGCCGCAAAGGACAAAACTGCAAGACGACGTCGAAAAACAAACAACAGGTAAAAAATAAATAAGTAAAAATAAACGACGCCGACAGGCGGGGATCAGCAGAACGAGCAGATTCCGGAGAGCGAACGAGACACACACGCACGCACGCACGCACGCACACACACACACACACAAACCCCCCCGAGCCGAGAGAGCACAGCACCACCACGTGTCGGCCTCCGCTCACCCGACTCGGCTGGGCTGGGCTGGGCTGGGCTGGGCTGGCGGCCGGGCCGGATGCACGTACACGTACGGCTACAGCCACTACCCGTACACAGCCGCTCTTCACGCAACACCAGCCAAATGGCGCGCCCGCGGCTCGTCGCGGTCGCGGTCGCGGTCGCGGTCGCAACGCCACGCCGGCACACTTTCGGCACCACCGTTTTCGCGCGCACCGCAAACAAAAACGCAGCCGACACACACAGAAAAAAAAACAACACAGAGCGCGAGAGACGGGCGGCGGCGCACCTTTCGCCAGCCGGCAGGCAATCGACTCGCCCAGTACGACAAACGTGCACGCCACCCCACCCACCAACCAACCAACCAACCAACCAGTCGTCGTCGTCGTCGTCCCGAAATCAAACAAACTCAGCCCCTGCTGCCAACGGACGCAGGCGCCACGCAGCTCCCTTCCCGCCACACTCGATTCGCAGCGCAACTCACCCGGCACACCGTCAAACGACGGGCTGGGCTCGCCGCATCGCCGCAACCTACACACCTTCCCCGCCACGACGCACAGCCCCACCAGACGCCCGTGCCGCAACGACACTACTGCACTACCACTACCGCACTACTCCTCTCGCCCTTGCCATACACGACACAACACGCCAAAAAATGAAAATCCAAATACAAACAAAAACACCGCCCCCACGACCCAAACACATGCACGGCGCGCCAACACACGCGAGGCAAGGCACGCAGCAAACGGCGTCCCCTCCGCGTCGCGCCATCAACCTACACACACAAGGCAACACCAACAACAAACAGCCAGCCAGCCCCACTCTCACGCCGCAAAAACAGAAAACACACCGAAACCGCCAAACGCCGCACATTCGCGCTTCGCACTCACCACACACCTCTCGGCATCCGTTTCGCACACAACGACGCGACGCACAATACATCATCACGGGCTACGCACGCACACCGCGACCCACTTTTTTACGACGCCCTCGGCAGAGCACACGTGCCCACGCCCACACACAGTCGACACAACGACGCAGCGCGCAGCAGACGCGGCCGCAACACATACCTCCCCGACGACGCGCCAACACCGCCAGCCACTGCTCACTCGCCCAAGCAACCCGTGCACACAACTGCCACACGCGTCCACCACGCCGCCGCCAACCACCCGCCCGCCAGGGGGCGCTCACGTCCGCGACAACAGCGCGGCACCGCCGGACCGGGCCGAACCGAGCCGAGCCGCCGCCTCCTCTCCACTCGGCACGCCACGTCCTGCTTGCAAAACACCTGGCTCGTCCCTCTGTACACACAACGCGCCTGCCTGCGGTCGCCGCCGGCATCTATCTACCTGCGCATCGGAGCCAGGCCGGCAAGCCCACACTTAAATAATGCACTTCAACCAGCCAAACAAACCCACTCTTCCTTTCTTTGCACAGCGCATGCAACAGCAGCCCCAGGAGCCGGGCCCGCCGCCAGCGTCTCCTCCTCCTCTGGGCACAGCCAGCCAGCCAGCCGTTCCCACCGCCCCGCCCCTGCTCTGCAGAACAAGAAAAAACGAAAAAGTACCAACACACGCACCCAAAGCGTAAGCCAGACAAGACCAGCCTCTCCAAGGCCACACACACGCAAAAAAACAAAAACACAAAAACACTACAACAAAATAAAATAAAATGAAAAAGAAAAAGCAAGCTGTCGCCTCGCCCCCGCCCGTCCCCCCACCCCACCACATTCGCCCCCTCCGCTTGTTTTCCTTTCTACAATTTCCCTCTTTTCCACCCAATATCCCGCCGCGGTTTACGGGCACCGGCCGATTTTGCGCCCGCCCACATGTGTGCCTACTCCCCACCAACCATTCCCTCCGCAGCCCGCAGCCCGCTTTTCCCCCCCTCCCTGCCCACACCACACCACACCACACCACACCACACCACACCACACCACACCGACGGTGCTGACGTCGACACGCACCCAAGACAGGGGCCACGACCGTCTTTTTTCCTGGGCCCATCCCCGCACCGCACCTCCTTCCAATCATCAACGCTGTGGCGCCTGTGTCCGCGCGAGACGCGTGCGCGCCGCCTCTCTCAACATCCGTCCGCCGTCCGCCGTCCGCCGTCCGCCGTCCGGCCCGTTTTTCGGCCCCCAGGCCATCCGTCAACCACCACTGCCCCTGCCCCTGCCCCTGCCCCTGCCCGCCCCGCACCACACCACACACCGCTGCTTGCCCCGGCCGTTGCCACCAAAGGCGCCAACCGCAGCCCGCGCGCGCCAGAAACTACAGGGACCCAGCCGACCGACGAAAATCAGAGCAATTGGCCGGGAGGATCAAAAAGAGAGCTCCGAAAACCACCGTAGCGAGGCGTGGGAGGAAACGTTACGAGAAGCAGAAAGGGACCAGGAAAAATTCTGGAAATTTCTTAAAACTCGTAAACTAAACACGAAACATCTACATCTACATGGGGAAGGAACGACCCCACAGACCGAGCTGAAGCACTGGCGGATTCACTAGAAAGGCAATTCCAAGCACCAGAAGCGGTAGATGACGAAACTGATGACCACCAGGAAATGGTACTCAGAAGGGTAAAACCGCATCCTAAGTGCCCCGATCAGAACATCTTTCACAATCCAATAAACGCAGAAACCCCGTATCTTATCACATCACAAACATACACACATCCTAAGAAGGCATCAGGCCCGGATTCCAACTACTACATCACCTACCTCCAGCAACTATCAATTATCTATCTAACATCAATATATAATGCTTGCTTCAGACTAAACTACTTGGAAACAGGCCCGAGTCATCACATTACCAAAGCCAAACAAGGACTTATTATTTCCGCAAAACTATAGGCCAACTTCCTTGGAAACGTTCTCGGAAAGCTCATTCAAACTGAACTGAAGAAATTCAATTCTTAAAGGATAACAACATAATCATCCCACAACAATTCCGATTCCGCGAAGAACACAGCACCACCCACCAGGTGACCAGACTAGTCGAGCACATATGTCAGGCCAGAAACATTAGACACAGTACTGGAGCAGTCCTGCTTGACATTGGAAAAGCATTCGGATAACGCCTTATCTACAAGCTCCACCAGTACAACTGCCCCATCCACATTATTGCTTCTTTTCTCCGCAACAGAGCATTCTATGTCCATGTACCAGGAGCGGCAAGTAACACTAGATCCATAGAGGCTGGAGTCCCGCAAGGCTCAGTGCTGGGGCCCATTCTCTACTCAATATACACAAACAAACAGCTGGGAGGACACTTGTCACTATTTGCAGACGACACTGCAGTCTACCGCAGCAGTTCTAACCTGCAATATAGAGTCACAAAAATAGAGCAACACCTACAATCCATCCAGAAATGGGCTAACCAATGGAAACAAAAAACAATAAACGCGGAGAAAACCCAAGCAATACAATACGATTCACATTCAAAAAGAATACCTCCTAACCTGCATATACGCCTCAGAAATAACAATCTTCCATGGTCAGGCACAATAAAGTATCTAGGCATCAAGCTGGACAAGAGGTTGACATTTAGAGACCATGTTACACACGTTTGTAACAAGGCTGCAGCAGCAATATTCAGACTGTACCCAATCATCAAAGGAAACAGAATAAATATGCGCGCCAAAAAGAAAATCTCCAAAACCGTCATAGGAACCAGCCATCACTTACGGCTCTGAAAATCTGGTCAATGGCCGCAGACACCAAACATAACAAGAGTAAAAAAGGGTGCACAACAAATACTTCAGAATTACTGCTGATGCCGGCCGGTACCAGACAAACCGAGACATATACACAAACCATAACATACTCAATCAAAATCCCGGAAATCATCCAAAGAAAAATCCATAAAGTTTTTTTTTTTTTTTTTCCACCAAACCACGGATTCGAACCACCCACTCATCAGAAATCTGGGACAAAATCCACCCGACCCAAGAACGACATTTCCCATCACGACAAAACACCACAAACTACAACATACCATGATAAACAAAAATAAAATACAAACACCATAACACTCACTCAAACAACAAACATCTACACACACCCAAGAGACCCTATCATCCCATCATTTTGTTACCCAACATAATCAGACAGAAGGCAGGGATCAAGGACAGATCCGGTCCTTCGAGTACAGGGGGTAAAAAATACCCATCAGACCAGCTCTCTCTCTCTCTCTCTCCTCCTCGCTTCTCCGTGCCGACGCTGCCCCGCACACGCGTTCGGCCGACACCAACACGACAGGTCTTTGGGGCCCCGCCACTGCGCACACGCACGCCTCCTCCTCTTCCTTAGTTCTTTTTCGCTTTTCTTTTCTCCCCCGCCCCCCGCTCTCACCGCCACATCATCCCGCAACCCTTGGGGGATGTTTCCCAACATCAACGCGCCCCAATTCCACTCTCTGCCCGTGCCGCACTCTCCACTTTGCTTCTCCCCGTCCCCTACACACACGACTACCGAAACCCCGGTTGACACACCTTCTCGTAGGACAGGGGTGCGTGCGTGCGTGCGTGCGTGCGTGCGTTGTCTTGACGGTGACAGCAACAGCAACGGATCCGTCCATCCCATTCCCCCCCACTCGGTAAAGAACCATGTTCAACCCACACTACACAACAAGGGGGGCACACACGAACGCGAAAGAAAGGGCAGGGCAGGGGCAACTATCTCGTACACATTCTTCCTCAGAACCCACATATCGCATCAACGAACGGCAGGCCAATTGCGGACTCAGCCGTGTCAGGCAAATCCAACCCAGCCAACACCTCCCACGGAAACCCTGACACTGATCCAGCAGTACGTCCACATACATCGCCACACCAAATACGGGTGACGAGTGAGCAACAAATGGAACAATACACAACAAGGGCTGACCTAATAAAAACTGCACGTCACGTCATACCTTCCAGACAGACGCAGTTCCGACGGGACGGCGGAACCGTATACGTACCTTTCAGCCACAACAACCGACCGACTGGACACGCCCGCGTCTCCAGCCAGCCAACCACCAGGGCCACACAGCCCGCAAGTTTCAGCGTCAACACTTCTTAACGTACGTTGCAAACTTTTCAAAACATTGCCACACACACACACACACACACACACACACACACACCACGAAAAGCGTCAACCTCTCTCACACTGGATACACTCAACACTTTTTGTCGGCGGAGCTTGAGGCCAACGGTTGACACACCCCCACCGGCCACACAGGTTTCCCCTTTGAAAATTTGCAGTGACGGAGACGCGGCATTACGAGAGGGTTGTTTCCGAGAGCGCGAGCTGGACGGAGCTGCGGCGCCGCCGCCGCCGCCGCCGCCGAGGGGTAATGAACGCACGCGATGCCGCATGACAGCCCATCACCCAAAGTTTCACCCACAACTGCACAGGTCGCACCCCCTTTTCGCGCCATACTAGTGTCGATCGTCAATTACAGCTGACGGTGTTCGCATTTGCCACTTGACGGGGGGGAAAAGAAAACAAACATCAGACACGCCATGTGTTTCTCTCTCTCTGTTACATCTAGGTCATTCGGCAGCCACTGTAAAAAAAAAAAAAATATTTTTACGACATGGTTGGGTAAGTGATTTAAAGACAACAATTGTGGGTCACACACCATAGACCATTTCGATAGTGTTCTTGTTCTTCTCTTTTTCCTTTTTTTATCGCTCAATTGAAATAAAACCTGGGGATGATGCAATGCTGCGATATGGCACAACCGTCGTCCATTGTACACAACTCGGGAACAAAAAGAAACCAATTCAGGGAACGTTCGTTCCTTCACAACGTTTCTTTCAACGCACTTGGTCTTTACCATCCTGTATTCAACACACATTTCCTTTCATCAAACTAGGGCATTTCCATAACAGTATTTGCAATACTGCTTCTTCGACGTCATTTCACCATCTTAACTAGAGACAGACAAACAACAAAATAGGAAAACAGCCTTGAGAACCCCGTCCACCAAATTTCAGTTAGCACGGCATCCAAGATTCTTTTCCGGGGAGTGCAGTGCAGCTGACGCTGCTCAGACCATATACCGTCGCCAGTCTCACTCAACTCTTGCGCATTCCATTCTACGCTACGTGACTATGCAAAAATGAATGAATCAAACCCGCCCAGAGAGCGTCTTGTGCGAGGGGACACACGATATAGAGAACAACAAAACACACAGGGGACACCACCAAAGTTGGAGAGAACGTTTCCACCACGGCAGCCGCGCCGTTACGCGCTTTTTTTTTCCTCCCCCCCACTGCACACCTCCGACACCACGGGAACGTTCACCGTCCCGTTGCCCTACACTGGCGTTTCTTTTCAACCCCCCACCCTATTCCTCGCTCCCCGGACATTCGACCGATCACAAAGTGCAACCTCTCGTTACCGTCGGGTGCCCCTCTCCATCCCCGGGGCGCCAACAACAAAACAAAAACACCACCGACGCCGTCGTCTCGCGTCACCTCACTCAACTGAGCGGAAAATACACGTACATCCAGAATGACGACACCGCCTCCACAAACAAAAACCAGACGTCAGACGTCAGGTCGAAAGAGGGCACCGTACGTCGTGGCGCGTGGTCTCCTAACTCACCTCGCGCGTACAAATACAATGCAATGCGTGTCTCCTCACGTTCACACACACCTCCACGCTCCACTTTTACGTCGCCCAACCAACCAACTAACTTAACCCACCCGCTCGGCGTAGAAGCAGCTGTAGGCGGCAACGTGTTTCTCACCCTCGCCACCAACGGTGTGACATCCGACAATCGCGGTTTGCTTTCCGTTCCACACCTCCGGCCATACCATACAAAGGGGACAAAAAAAAAAAAAAAAAAAAAATATATATATATCAAACAAGCCAACTCCAGCGATCCGCCCCCCTAACACCAACACGTCTCGAAACACCCACGCGCCCACGACCCGGCTGTGGCTAAAGTGCGTATCCCAACGTCACACCAAAACCAAAGGCGCCGGCGCCGCACCACACCACACCACAAGCTACAGCTACAGCTGTGCCGCCGTCCACCCGCTCACAACAACAACAATTCCGCCCTTCCCGCAAAGGCATTTTGGTGGCCCTGAAAAGGGCCGTTTTTTTCTTTTCTTCGCCGCGCCGCGGACGAGCCTCCTATTTCCAAGAGCCACCTCCTTACTTGGAGCTCGTGTACTTGGTCACCGCCTTCGTGCCCTCGCTCACCGCGTGCTTGGCCAGCTCGCCAGGCAGCAAGAGCCGCACAGCGGTCTGGATCTCGCGGGACGTGATGGTCGAGCGCTTGTTGTAGTGCGCCAGGCGAGAAGCCTCGGCCGCAATGCGCTCGAAAATGTCGTTCACGAAGCTGTTCATGATGCTCATCGCCTTCGAAGAGATGCCCGTGTCAGGGTGCACCTGCTTCAGCACCTTGTAGATGTAGATGGCATAGCTCTCCTTCCTCTTGCGCTTCTTCTTCTTGTCGCCCTTCGAAATGTTCTTCTGCGCCTTGCCAGCCTTCTTGGCGGCTTTCCCGCTAGTCTTGGGCGGCATCACGAACAAACAGTCAGTCAGTCAGGCGCTCCGCTCCAGTCAGCGTCTCCCCACACAGTGGCACCCGCCGCACGCCGCCGCCGCACCTTTACCAGCTCGCCCTGCTGCGGCCGCCGACCAATGGGGCGCGCGCGCAACCGGCCGCCGCACCCGAGCCCATAAAGGACCCCCACCCCGCCGGCGCTGTATGAGCGCCTCCTCTTAGTGCACATTGACAGGCACATAAAAAGAGAGAACATGCTCCCCAAATTCCAGTTCGGATTTCGCAACCAACACTCAGCACCCCAACAACTCATGCGAGTGGTCGAAGCCGCCACAGAAGCCTTTAACCGGAAAGGCTACTGTGGTCTAGTACTGCTAGACGTAGCCAAGGCGTTCGACAGTGTGTGGCACACTGGACTACTGTACAAATTGTACACATTAGGTTTCCCTGGCCATGTCGTTAAGCTCCTGAAGAGCTACCTAGCCAACCGCACATTTTGTGTCAAAGTGGACACTGCGAGGTCCTCGAAACGCACCGTCAGGGCCGGAGTACCACAGGGCTCGGTGCTAGGCCCAGTACTGTATAACCTATACACGGCCGACACACCGTCTGCCCCACAGACCCATACAGCCCAATACGCCGACGACACGGCATTCTTCGCCGTCAGTACAAATAGGAGGGTGGTTACAGCGAGACTCCAAAACATACTACATCAGACAGAAGCCTGGGCCAGGAAATGGCGAATAACAATAAACGGGGAGAAAACACAAGCATTGATGCTCACCCAAAGAAAAGGCAAACGAAACCCTGCCCACCGCCTACGTGACAACAGACCACTAAGACTGCACAGACGTGACATCCCATGGAGGGCCACGGCCAAATACCTGGGTGTCACCCTTGACAAAAGACTGACTTGGCGCACACACATCGAAGACATTAGGAGGAAGGCCAGCGCCAGACTCAACAACATTTACCCCCTCCTCAACATTGAAAGCAGCTTGGCGGCAACTACAGGAGTAAGGCTGTACTGCACGCTTGTCCGCCCTATCATTGAGTATGCCTGCCCAGTCTGGGGCTATGCAGCCAAATCTCACCTGCTGAGGCTGCAGAGAGTACAAAATAGAGCACTCAGACGGGCAATTCATGTCAGGACGCGCTTCCCCACTGCAGACACCCATGAAGCAACGGAAGTGAAAGCACTAAATGAAAGATTCAGAGAACTCGCGGTAGCATTCTACCAAACCGCGAGTCACTCTGAAAACGACCTGATAAATAACCTCGGGAATTATCCCACCGATAATCTCAAATACAGGAGGCCAAAATGCATCCTACACTAAAAAACGATTAATAATCAAACACCAACAGACAACAGTGGTTTATTAAAATTCGCATTAAAAGTTAGGCCAAAATCAAAAAGTAAGGTGCATGACAAATGCAAAAACGAAGAACATACTTGTTTGGAGCAAATGTCAAAGGACAACAAACCTCCACCACAAGACTGCTCAAAGTCCGAGCATGTCAAAATATGCGAAACGACCGGCGCCGGCACGCACTCCGCTGCTCGACTCGCTGCGGCTCGCACCGTTTGGGGCGTTGTGCTTTTCTTTCTCGCTTCTTTCCAAACTAGCCCATCGCCATGTCCGGACGCGGAAAGGGAGGCAAAGTCAAGGGCAAGTCAAAGTCCCGCTCAAGCAGGGCTGGGCTCCAGTTCCCGGTCGGCAGAATCCACCGCCTCCTGCGCAAGGGAAACTACGCCGAGCGCGTCGGCGCCGGGGCGCCCGTCTACCTCGCCGCCGTCATGGAGTACCTCGCGGCTGAGGTGCTCGAGCTGGCCGGAAACGCGGCCCGCGACAACAAGAAGACGCGCATCATCCCGCGCCACCTGCAGCTCGCCATACGCAACGACGAGGAGCTCAACAAGCTCTTGTCGGGCGTCACCATCGCACAGGGAGGTGTCCTGCCCAACATCCAGGCCGTCCTGCTGCCAAAGAAGACCGAGAAGAAGGCCTAAAAGAGAGACAGCGCAATCGGCAACCGCCGCGTGCTCCCTTGGCACGCAGCGCGCCATTTGCCGCCTCGGCTCAAAAAACAAAACACAATCGGCCCTTTTCAGGGCCACCACACAAACCTACGTCCAAAGCAGAATTCCAGTCGTTCGTCGCACCACTTTTCTCTCTCTCTCTCTCTTTCTGTGTACGGTTTTTTCCTTCTTACACACACAGGCGCCGCCATCTTGTACACACGTACTTGGCCACCTCCTCCACTCAACTCCACGCACGCACAGTCTCGCGACCATTAACCAGCACACGTGGCGCACAACAACACACCTCAAAAATAATAACCCCTCGGCACTCAGCCGCGCCGCAACACACAGCCCATCCACCGACAAGAAGCATACAAGCAAAGAGGGAGGGGAAGGAAGGAAGGAAGGAAGGAAGGAAGGAAGGAAGGAAGGAGCTCACACAACGCAAGGGCACGCTTCCTTCCCTCCCAACCGCACCGCACACCACGTCAAAAAAAACTCCAAACAAAACTAAAAGGCCAAGTAGACTAAAAAGGAAAAGAAAAACCAGCAACACAGACTCTTTCGCACTTTTCAACTTCCGAACACTGTGGTGGCCCTGAAAAGGGCCGTTTTTCAATCTCTCTTTCCTTCTTCCTTCGGTCTCACACCGCCTAACCGCCGAAACCGTACAGGGTGCGCCCCTGCCTCTTCAGGGCGTACACCACGTCCATGGCCGTCACAGTCTTGCGCTTGGCGTGCTCAGTGTACGTCACCGCGTCGCGGATCACGTTCTCCAGGAACACCTTCAGCACTCCGCGCGTCTCCTCGTAGATCAGACCAGAGATGCGCTTCACGCCGCCCCTGCGCGCCAGGCGGCGGATCGCGGGCTTCGTGATGCCCTGGATGTTGTCGCGCAACACCTTGCGGTGCCGCTTGGCGCCACCCTTGCCGAGCCCCTTTCCTCCCTTGCCGCGGCCTGTCATTCTTCTTCTTCAAGCGTCTCAACCACAATAATATAAAAAACAGAAAGCAAGGCAAGCTCCTCTACCCGGCGCTAGCGAGTCGGCTACGGTTGTGGCGCCCAGCGCGCGCGCCGCCCCCCTATATAGACTCTGGGGCCCCGCGGCCCGCCCTCCCCTCCCCCCACCACCGCGCACCGAGGGCATATAAGCGCAGCACCCGGGGCGCGCGGGCCCCCCCATTTCCGAGCTGCGATGTCGAACCAATCGAACGCATGTACAGGAGCTGAGGGCGTGGCGGATCGCCGCCAGGCGGAGCTTGCTTCGTCGGCGGCCCCATCCGGCCCCCCACTGAAGACAACCCGGCGCATTCACCCGGCTCACGAATTGGACGATTCTCCGGTTCTTCCAGCTGCAGAAGGAAGTGCTGCGTCCCCCGGCGGCGAACTGCCGCCGTCGCAGCCTACACTGGACGTCACAACTGGGCGATGCGGCATCGATTCAGGAATCGATGAAGCCGCCCTTAGGGAGTTAGATAGGGCAAATGGCGCGTCAGGGCCCCCTTCACGTGGGACCAGCCCGCGCGCGCCGAGGCAAAGGCAGTGTTCCACGAGTGTCCCCCGCCCCTCGCCCGCCCCACTCGATATGCCAGACATTTCCGATGCCGTCTGCGTCTCTGAGTCGGACAGTGACTCCGTCACTGGCTACATCGACGACAGCGACATCGCGGAGGGCCTAGAAGAGAGTCTTATCGCCCTCCGCGACGCCGCGGAAGAGGAGGGACTGCCCTGTGACCCCGCTCTGCGGGCGCGGATTCTCTTCCCTAACGCCGCTGCCGCTGACGCCGACGGCGACGCCATGCAATGCGAGATGGAGTCGCGCAAGAGGAAACCAGCGGCCGCCTCTTCCGACTCCGAAGCTGCCCCCTCCGAGGCCGCTCGTGGGAAGAAGCAGAAGGCCGCCGCCGACGCTGAGGGCTTCGCCGTCCCCAGGAAGACGGCACCCCGCCGCCGCATTGTCAAGACGCCGGTCCTCCCGGTGCACAATCAATTTGCGGCGCTTTCCGACGGTGCGGCGGACTCCTCTCCACCCCCTCCACCCCCATCCACAACTCCCCACCCCAATCCTACCCGTCCCCCTCCCCTCACAATCGAATATGCGGAGTCCTACAAATCCCTGCACGACCTGCTCATTCACGTCACTGACTCCGATTTCCGAGTGAAGACGATTGGCGAAAACTTGTACCGCCTCTATCTCCAGACGCCAGTTGACCTCCAGAAGGTCTACCACGTACTTGGGTCCCACAGCATCGGCTACAGCACCCCCCCTGAGAGGTCCAAACGGATTAGGGTCGTCGTCCGCGGGCTCCCCTTTAAATATACGGACGACGACCTCCGGGAAGCGCTGACAGCTCTCAATATTACTCCTGCTGTCATTTCCCGAGTAGTCTCCCCCCGCACTAAACTCCCCACCCCCCTTTTCTTCGTCTCAGCCGACGATACCCCGGCCAACCAAGTCCTTATGCACCTGACCTCCATTGACAATTGCACGGTCACCATGGAGAAGCCCCGTTCCAGGCGCCTCATTCTAATATGCTACCGGTGCCAGGGCCTGGCGCACTTTGCGAGTAATTGTACTCGTGCGGTGCGCTGTGTCAAGTGCGCCGGCGGCCACGCCTCCTCCACTTGCGTCAAACCCCGCGAGGTCCCCCCTACCTGTGCTCGCTGTAATGGAGCGCACACGGGCAACTACTTGGGTTGTCCGGCAGTCAAAGCCCACCGCGCCAATCTGCGTCGCTCCGTCGCCCCTCCAACGATGGAGAGTCGTGGACTTACTTATGCGACTGCCCTTGGTCGTTCGGAACCCTCTCCCGCCCATACCCCCCGCCCCCCCCGTTTCCCACGATCATACCACCCTGCCCCGCCCCCACTCCTCTCTATCCCCATCCCCCCTCCTGACTCCCACACCCCCTGTCCCTACCCCCAACACTCCGTGTCCACCCCAATTCCCCCCCCACCCCCTCCCCTCCTTCCTCACGTCCATCCCGGTCCTTCCCCGCACCCTCCACCCTCCTCCCCTGTCCACCCGGTCTTTGGTGACCTCATTTCCAGTGTTGTGGAGGCATTGACCTCTGCACTCACTGGGGCACTAGACACCATCCTCACCTCCATTCCCCAGCAGATTGCTACTGCCCTTTCCCATTCCATCTCCCCCATCACCACCGCCCTCCCCACCACCCAACATGGCCATTAGACTCCATGGCCTTACCGTACTAATCTGGAATGCCAATGGCATCTACCGCCAGCAAGGTGAGTTTCGGCAGTTCCTCCTTGATGAGGGGGTAGACATCTGTCTTGTTGCCGAAACCCACCTTAAACCTGGGGTGAACGCCAGGGTACCAAACTTCTGCTGCTACCGGTCAGACCGGCCGACAGCACGAGGCGGCACGGCAGTATACGTACGTGCCTCCCTCCGCCACCACCCCGTCACCCTCCCTGCCCTTGCCACAATAGAGGCCACTGGTGTCGTGGTGCACACCGTGCGTGGCCCCATCACCTTTGTGGCGCTTTACAGGCCGCCCCACCGCGGCGTTCTCCACGGCCCTGACTTTGCTCAGGTCCTGTCACTTGGCCACTCCCTCTTCGTTGGGGGCGACTGTAATGCCAAGCATGCCGCCTGGCACAGTCGCCTAACCAACAACGATGGCCGTCGCCTCCTCCGTGTGGTGGAAGCCCACGCCGCCCATGTTGTTGCCCCCTTCGACCCCACCATCTTCCCGACAAATGGCCCTCCTGACGTCCTTGACATTGCATTGGTTAAAGGACTCCCCCTCCCTATCACTGCCACTACCCGTGCTGCCCTTGCCTCCGACCACGTCCCAGTAATTTGCACGGTCGACCTTGTCGGCTCCCTAGTGCCACCACGTGACACCTTGGACCTCCGTGGCATCGACTGGGCGTCTTACCGGAGACGGGTCGAGGCAGCACTCCCTACCATACCCGACGCCGCCAGGGTGGGGGCTGACCTCACCCTCGCACAGTTCACGGACGCCGCCATCACCGCTGCAGTTGCAGCAACGCCTCCACATCCCCCGCGCCCTCCGACCCATGTGCGCCCTCTCCCCCTAGCCCTCCGCGCACTCATCACCGAGAAAAACAGGGTCATCCGCGAATGGCAAAGAACACGAGACCCTGCCACTAAGCGCCGGATAAATCGCATGCAGCGGGAGATCCGTGCTGCCATTCAGACCCACCGCAGTCAGGACTGGGAGCGAAAAATCTCCGCCCTTGACCTGAGCGATGCATCCGCATGGCGCCTGGTCTCCCGCATCATCCACAAACGCCCGCAAATTCCCCCCCTCCTGGTCGGCGCTGAGGCTGTGTGCGATCCTGATGCTAAGGCCAATGCCTTGGCTGATGTGTTCGCACGCAGCTTCACCCCTGTCACCGACCCCGTTGACCCCGACCATATCCAAATGGTCACCGCACGAGTCCACCAGTTCCTCACCGCCCAGGATCCAGAAGACCATATCACCCCCGTCACGGATGAGGAGATTGCCCGGGAGCTTAAGTCCCTCCACTCCCGAAAAGCCGGTGGCCCAGACAGACTCACCAATCAGCTTCTCAAGCAGCTTCCCCCAGCCTCTGTTCCCGTCCTTACTTCTACTTTCAATTCCATCCTCTCCTCTAGGCAGTTTCCTTCCGTGTGGAAACACGCGGAGGTGATTGCCATCCCCAAACCTGGGAAAGACCCTCGATCCCCTTCCAGCTATCGTCCCATCAGCCTCCTTCCCGCCCTCTCCAAGCTGTTTGAGAGGCTGTATCTCAAACGTGTCCTGATCCACGTCGCTCGGGAGCGGGTACTCCCCGACGTTCAGTTTGGCTTCCGGCGAGGACACTCCACCACCCACCAACTCCTCCGTCTTGTTGAGGAAGCACTGGAGGCCATTGAGCGTCGGGAGTACTTCGGGGCCGTCTTCCTCGATGTCTCCCGGGCGTTCGATTCTGTCTGGCACGAGGGGCTACTTTACAAGCTCTTCGGGCACGGCTTCTCCATCTCCCATGTGCGCCTCATCGCCACCTACTTAGAAGGTCGTACATTCCATGTCCGGATCCCGGGAGGTACCTCCACCAGGCGTCGTATCAGGGCGGGTGTTCCACAGGGGAGCGTGCTCGGCCCTGTTCTATACAGTCTGTTCACAGCTGACACGCCCACCGTGCCTCGTGTGCATCTCGCCCTGTATGCGGATGATACCGCGGTTTTTGCTCGCTCCCGGAGCAAGGCGCTCCTCCGGCAGAAACTACAACAGGCCATCGACTCTGTTGTCGATTATGCCAAACGTTGGCGCCTGGCCTTCAACCCGGCAAAGACGCAGGCACTCATCATTTGTCGGCGGCGGTGGCCGGTCGCCTATCCCCCTGTCACTGTGCTCGGCACCCCCGCCCCCTGGGCCAGAACAGCTATGTACCTGGGGGTCACCCTGGATAGGGCCCTCACCTGGCGTCCCCACATAGAGGCCATCCGGCGGAAGGCCTTGGGGCGCATCGGCCAACTCTACCCTTTTATGAACCCTACCTCTACCCTTCCCATTCCTCTTGCCCTCCTCCTCTACACATCCCTCATCCGCCCCCTCCTGGAGTATGCCTCGGTTGTGTGGGGCAATGCCGCGCCTACGCATCTCCACCGCCTGCAGACGGTACAGAATCGTGCCCTTCGAATTGCCCTTCGCCTCCCTTACCGTTTCCCAACCCGTGAACTTCACCTCCTTGCCAATATCCCCCTCCTTCAAGACCGTGTCCGATCCTCCGCCATCTCCTTCTATGACCAATCCCGTCATTCCCCCAATCCACTCATTGTCTCTCTTGGCACCCGCCTCCATCGCCTGGCCACCACTCGCTGGCCCGACCTCCTTTCCCGCCCCCCCTGACACCTCCCATCCACCCCCCCGTCCTGTTACTTCTTCCTCTTCCTACCACTTCTCCTTTTTTGTCACCCCATCCTGAAATATCTGCCGCCACCGTCATCGCCGTCGCCAAGAAGATCTGGCCAGGACGAAGGCCTTTCGTTTTCTTCATCCTCTTCCTGTCATCTTTCACTATTCTTTCGTCTGTCACTCAACGTTTCTTTTCCGGCTAGTCAATGGAGCCGTTCGTTTTCCTCTATCTCTCACTATTCCTTTTACTGTTCTGTCACCTGTTACTGTTAATTACCGTGCAACGGCCAGTCAATTGGGCCTTTCGTTTTCCTGCTTCTCTAACTATCCCTCTCACTATTCTTTCATCTTTAAAAAAAAAAAAAAAAAAAAAAAAAAAAAAAAAAAAAAAAAAAAACCAAAATGCACAACGTCAAGAAAATCATACCGCCAAGTCCACTTTTTCACCACCCGTCAAGAGGAAGGCGAAGCGCGCCAGCGCTAGTACTTCCTACACGAGTCGAGGGACCACCCTCTCCTGTGCAGCGTGGCGTGGCGTGGCGCGCGGGCCCGTTGTCAAGGCAGCACCGGACGCCGTCGCGCACGCATATCCTCCACGCCGCATCCGCATCCGCAGTAGCCATGGCCCGGACAAAGCAAACGGCCCGCAAGTCCACCGGCGGAAAGGCGCCGCGCAAACAGCTCGCCACCAAGGCGGCGAGGAAGAGCGCGCCCGCCACCGGCGGCGTCAAGAAGCCCCACCGCTACAGGCCGGGCACCGTCGCCCTGCGAGAAATCAGGCGCTACCAGAAGAGCACAGAGCTGCTCATCCGCAAGCTGCCATTCCAGCGCCTAGTGCGCGAGATCGCCCAGGACTTCAAGACCGACCTGCGCTTCCAGAGCTCCGCAGTCATGGCCCTGCAGGAGGCCAGCGAGGCCTACCTCGTCGGCCTCTTCGAAGACACCAACCTGTGCGCAATCCACGCCAAGCGAGTCACCATCATGCCCAAGGACATCCAGCTCGCGCGCCGCATCCGCGGCGAGCGCGCCTAAACCCGCACACCGCCAAACAAACAAAACGGCCCTTTTCAGGGCCACTAACGTCTCTCCGTCGCGAGCAAAACTTTGTCGGTCGCAACGACTAGTTCCCCACTCACTCTCCAGTCCAGTCCAGTCGTCCCACCCCCGGCCCGGCCCGGCCCGGCCCGGCGCGGCGCCGCCGTTTCCAAAAAAAAAAAAAAGCACCGCACCGGCCGAGCCAAGTCGCAAGCGTCAAATAGCGCCACCCACACAGGCCACGGCACAAAACGTGACGCCCGGAAAGCAAAGCAAAGCAAAAAAGACTATTCCAAAACCACCACCAAGACAAACAAACAAACGCGGCGCAAAATAAATAGGTAAAAATAATAAAAGTAAAATACACTTTATGTAACACCAACCGCGGCGCCGCCGCCCACGCCCGCCAACGACCCCACAATCCAACCACCGCGGCACGCAAACACCATCCACACATGACACAAACAAACAAACGCCAGCAAGCAAGACAGACAGACAAGGCAACCGACCGACCACGACACGACAATCAACACCTTCCCGACGTGCTTTGATGGCCCTGAGAAGGGCCGTTTTTGTTTTTGTCCGGGACCGCGCGACAGCCTCTGGTTGCGCGCCGGCCACCAGGCGACGGTGTCAACCGCCAACCCTTCCCTGCCCTTTTTACTTCTTCTTCTTGGGCGAAGCCTTCGCCTTAGACGGCGTCGCCGTCGCCTTCTTCGGGCGCGGCGCCTTCGGCTTCTTCGTCGGAACCTTGGCGGCCTTCTTCGCCTTCGACGGCGACTTGGCCTTGGCCGGCTTGGCCGCAGCCGCCTTCTTCGCACCCGCGGGAGCGGCCGACGCCGCAGACGCCTTCTTGGCGGCGCCCGCCTTCCGACCGGTCGCCGCCTTCACGCCGCCAGCCTTCTTTGCGCCGGCCGCACGGGCCCCCTTCTTCTCCTTGCTGGCCGGAGCGGCGCGCTTCTTCTTCGCACCACCGCCGCCACCACGAGCCTTGCCGCCCTCGGCCGCCCCGCCGCCGGCGCCGGCAAGCTTGAAAGAGCCCGACGCGCCCTTCCCCTTCGTCTGCACCAGCTCGCCAGCCACGACGGCCGACTTGAGGTACTTCTTGATAAAGGGCGCCAGCTTCTCCGCGTCCAGCTTGTAGTGCGCGGCAATGTACTTCTTGATCGCCTGCAGCGACGACCCGCCGCGCTCCTTCAGACTCTTGATGGCGGCCGTCACCATCTCAGAGGTGCGCGGGTGCGCAGGCTTGGCGCGCGGCTTCTTCGCAGACGACGCAGACTTGGCCTTCTTCGTAGTGCCGGTGGCGGCGGGTGCCGCGGCAGTCTCGTTCGTAGCCGCCTGGTCTGCCATCTTTTGCCTGTTCTCTTTTCTTTTTTCCCCCTTGGTTTCGCTTCCTTCTCTCCTTCGACGACGCACAACAGCGAGGGGCGCGCAGCAGAGAATAGCCGCGCACGCGCCTGGCCCAGCCAGTGTCGCGGGCGGGCGCGGACGGCCGAGAGAGCGGCCGCCACTCGGCGCGCCGCCGCGCCGCCGCGCCGCGCCTCCCGCGCTTGCTACCGCCCAACGTCCGACAGCCTGCGCGGAGCAGCCCCCAACCTGCGCCGCAACCACCCGCGCCATTCAAACCACCGAGGATGGGGCTACACACACCGACACCACGGTCGCCAACCAGTCGCCGCGGCGGCGCCGCAAACCACGGCCAAACTGCAGCCACCGCGCGCCACAGCCTGGGTCGGCCCGCCGAGAATCGCCGCCCCCGCCCAAATGCCGCCCCCACAGCCCCAGCCGACGACCCGCCACAATGGCCAAACCTTCGTCAAAACTCCCACACCGTCGCCGCGGCAGCCCGGCCACCGCGGCCGGCGCCACAGCCACACGAGCCGAGTCGTGCGGCGATGACGGCCGTGCACAAACGCACCTCCGCCGCCCCATCGCCTTCCGCCGTTTTCCCGATCGGCCCGCAGCCGTCGGGCCACGGCCGCGGGCCGTCCTCCTCCTCTCGCCTCGCCCGCCAACACCCACAGCCCTTCCAACACATTTTTCTTTTTCTTTTTTCTTTTTTTTTTTTCTACTTTTTTACGATCGCCGCCTGCGCAACATGGCACCGGCCGACGGAGCGCCAACCCCCCCGCCACAGGCGAAAACAAAACAACGATAAACAAACAAACAAAATAAATTACCAGCCAGCCCCAACTACAGACACACCGAATCTGCCCTCACAGCCGACCTTACACGCCTCAACGTCAAAACAAAGGTGGTTTCTTTCTTTCAACGGTTACCTTACCTTAGGTTACGTCAGGTTAGGCTAAGAAGGCGTCAGGGTTAGGTTAAGCGTTGACGTGACGTCACGTCTTAACGTAGGCGTTAAGCTAAGGTTGCGGTCACGTACGTTAGGTTAAGGCGACTTGGGGGTTGGCCTAAGGGCTTAGGTTAGGTTACGTTAGTTTAGGTGGCTGCGTTAACGGCTTAAAGAAGTTTAGGAGGTTAAGGCGTCGAGGCGGCCGCACCCCCTTAGCTGCTGCGGCTCGGCCACGCCACGCCACGCCACGCCACGCTTTGGGGTTTCATAAGGTCGCGCGGCGGGTCGTCGGCACGCCGCAAAGGACAAAACTGCAAGACGACGTCGAAAAACAAACAACAGGTAAAAAATAAATAAGTAAAAATAAACGACGCCGACAGGCGGGGATCAGCAGAACGAGCAGATTCCGGAGAGCGAACGAGACACACACGCACGCACGCACGCACGCACACACACACACACACAAACCCCCCCGAGCCGAGAGAGCACAGCACCACCACGTGTCGGCCTCCGCTCACCCGACTCGGCTGGGCTGGGCTGGGCTGGGCTGGGCTGGCGGCCGGGCCGGATGCACGTACACGTACGGCTACAGCCACTACCCGTACACAGCCGCTCTTCACGCAACACCAGCCAAATGGCGCGCCCGCGGCTCGTCGCGGTCGCGGTCGCGGTCGCGGTCGCAACGCCACGCCGGCACACTTTCGGCACCACCGTTTTCGCGCGCACCGCAAACAAAAACGCAGCCGACACACACAGAAAAAAAAACAACACAGAGCGCGAGAGACGGGCGGCGGCGCACCTTTCGCCAGCCGGCAGGCAATCGACTCGCCCAGTACGACAAACGTGCACGCCACCCCACCCACCAACCAACCAACCAACCAACCAGTCGTCGTCGTCGTCGTCCCGAAATCAAACAAACTCAGCCCCTGCTGCCAACGGACGCAGGCGCCACGCAGCTCCCTTCCCGCCACACTCGATTCGCAGCGCAACTCACCCGGCACACCGTCAAACGACGGGCTGGGCTCGCCGCATCGCCGCAACCTACACACCTTCCCCGCCACGACGCACAGCCCCACCAGACGCCCGTGCCGCAACGACACTACTGCACTACCACTACCGCACTACTCCTCTCGCCCTTGCCATACACGACACAACACGCCAAAAAATGAAAATCCAAATACAAACAAAAACACCGCCCCCACGACCCAAACACATGCACGGCGCGCCAACACACGCGAGGCAAGGCACGCAGCAAACGGCGTCCCCTCCGCGTCGCGCCATCAACCTACACACACAAGGCAACACCAACAACAAACAGCCAGCCAGCCCCACTCTCACGCCGCAAAAACAGAAAACACACCGAAACCGCCAAACGCCGCACATTCGCGCTTCGCACTCACCACACACCTCTCGGCATCCGTTTCGCACACAACGACGCGACGCACAATACATCATCACGGGCTACGCACGCACACCGCGACCCACTTTTTTACGACGCCCTCGGCAGAGCACACGTGCCCACGCCCACACACAGTCGACACAACGACGCAGCGCGCAGCAGACGCGGCCGCAACACATACCTCCCCGACGACGCGCCAACACCGCCAGCCACTGCTCACTCGCCCAAGCAACCCGTGCACACAACTGCCACACGCGTCCACCACGCCGCCGCCAACCACCCGCCCGCCAGGGGGCGCTCACGTCCGCGACAACAGCGCGGCACCGCCGGACCGGGCCGAACCGAGCCGAGCCGCCGCCTCCTCTCCACTCGGCACGCCACGTCCTGCTTGCAAAACACCTGGCTCGTCCCTCTGTACACACAACGCGCCTGCCTGCGGTCGCCGCCGGCATCTATCTACCTGCGCATCGGAGCCAGGCCGGCAAGCCCACACTTAAATAATGCACTTCAACCAGCCAAACAAACCCACTCTTCCTTTCTTTGCACAGCGCATGCAACAGCAGCCCCAGGAGCCGGGCCCGCCGCCAGCGTCTCCTCCTCCTCTGGGCACAGCCAGCCAGCCAGCCGTTCCCACCGCCCCGCCCCTGCTCTGCAGAACAAGAAAAAACGAAAAAGTACCAACACACGCACCCAAAGCGTAAGCCAGACAAGACCAGCCTCTCCAAGGCCACACACACGCAAAAAAACAAAAACACAAAAACACTACAACAAAATAAAATAAAATGAAAAAGAAAAAGCAAGCTGTCGCCTCGCCCCCGCCCGTCCCCCCACCCCACCACATTCGCCCCCTCCGCTTGTTTTCCTTTCTACAATTTCCCTCTTTTCCACCCAATATCCCGCCGCGGTTTACGGGCACCGGCCGATTTTGCGCCCGCCCACATGTGTGCCTACTCCCCACCAACCATTCCCTCCGCAGCCCGCAGCCCGCTTTTCCCCCCCTCCCTGCCCACACCACACCACACCACACCACACCACACCACACCACACCACACCGACGGTGCTGACGTCGACACGCACCCAAGACAGGGGCCACGACCGTCTTTTTTCCTGGGCCCATCCCCGCACCGCACCTCCTTCCAATCATCAACGCTGTGGCGCCTGTGTCCGCGCGAGACGCGTGCGCGCCGCCTCTCTCAACATCCGTCCGCCGTCCGCCGTCCGCCGTCCGCCGTCCGGCCCGTTTTTCGGCCCCCAGGCCATCCGTCAACCACCACTGCCCCTGCCCCTGCCCCTGCCCCTGCCCGCCCCGCACCACACCACACACCGCTGCTTGCCCCGGCCGTTGCCACCAAAGGCGCCAACCGCAGCCCGCGCGCGCCAGAAACTACAGGGACCCAGCCGACCGACGAAAATCAGAGCAATTGGCCGGGAGGATCAAAAAGAGAGCTCCGAAAACCACCGTAGCGAGGCGTGGGAGGAAACGTTACGAGAAGCAGAAAGGGACCAGGAAAAATTCTGGAAATTTCTTAAAACTCGTAAACTAAACACGAAACATCTACATCTACATGGGGAAGGAACGACCCCACAGACCGAGCTGAAGCACTGGCGGATTCACTAGAAAGGCAATTCCAAGCACCAGAAGCGGTAGATGACGAAACTGATGACCACCAGGAAATGGTACTCAGAAGGGTAAAACCGCATCCTAAGTGCCCCGATCAGAACATCTTTCACAATCCAATAAACGCAGAAACCCCGTATCTTATCACATCACAAACATACACACATCCTAAGAAGGCATCAGGCCCGGATTCCAACTACTACATCACCTACCTCCAGCAACTATCAATTATCTATCTAACATCAATATATAATGCTTGCTTCAGACTAAACTACTTGGAAACAGGCCCGAGTCATCACATTACCAAAGCCAAACAAGGACTTATTATTTCCGCAAAACTATAGGCCAACTTCCTTGGAAACGTTCTCGGAAAGCTCATTCAAACTGAACTGAAGAAATTCAATTCTTAAAGGATAACAACATAATCATCCCACAACAATTCCGATTCCGCGAAGAACACAGCACCACCCACCAGGTGACCAGACTAGTCGAGCACATATGTCAGGCCAGAAACATTAGACACAGTACTGGAGCAGTCCTGCTTGACATTGGAAAAGCATTCGGATAACGCCTTATCTACAAGCTCCACCAGTACAACTGCCCCATCCACATTATTGCTTCTTTTCTCCGCAACAGAGCATTCTATGTCCATGTACCAGGAGCGGCAAGTAACACTAGATCCATAGAGGCTGGAGTCCCGCAAGGCTCAGTGCTGGGGCCCATTCTCTACTCAATATACACAAACAAACAGCTGGGAGGACACTTGTCACTATTTGCAGACGACACTGCAGTCTACCGCAGCAGTTCTAACCTGCAATATAGAGTCACAAAAATAGAGCAACACCTACAATCCATCCAGAAATGGGCTAACCAATGGAAACAAAAAACAATAAACGCGGAGAAAACCCAAGCAATACAATACGATTCACATTCAAAAAGAATACCTCCTAACCTGCATATACGCCTCAGAAATAACAATCTTCCATGGTCAGGCACAATAAAGTATCTAGGCATCAAGCTGGACAAGAGGTTGACATTTAGAGACCATGTTACACACGTTTGTAACAAGGCTGCAGCAGCAATATTCAGACTGTACCCAATCATCAAAGGAAACAGAATAAATATGCGCGCCAAAAAGAAAATCTCCAAAACCGTCATAGGAACCAGCCATCACTTACGGCTCTGAAAATCTGGTCAATGGCCGCAGACACCAAACATAACAAGAGTAAAAAAGGGTGCACAACAAATACTTCAGAATTACTGCTGATGCCGGCCGGTACCAGACAAACCGAGACATATACACAAACCATAACATACTCAATCAAAATCCCGGAAATCATCCAAAGAAAAATCCATAAAGTTTTTTTTTTTTTTTTTCCACCAAACCACGGATTCGAACCACCCACTCATCAGAAATCTGGGACAAAATCCACCCGACCCAAGAACGACATTTCCCATCACGACAAAACACCACAAACTACAACATACCATGATAAACAAAAATAAAATACAAACACCATAACACTCACTCAAACAACAAACATCTACACACACCCAAGAGACCCTATCATCCCATCATTTTGTTACCCAACATAATCAGACAGAAGGCAGGGATCAAGGACAGATCCGGTCCTTCGAGTACAGGGGGTAAAAAATACCCATCAGACCAGCTCTCTCTCTCTCTCTCTCCTCCTCGCTTCTCCGTGCCGACGCTGCCCCGCACACGCGTTCGGCCGACACCAACACGACAGGTCTTTGGGGCCCCGCCACTGCGCACACGCACGCCTCCTCCTCTTCCTTAGTTCTTTTTCGCTTTTCTTTTCTCCCCCGCCCCCCGCTCTCACCGCCACATCATCCCGCAACCCTTGGGGGATGTTTCCCAACATCAACGCGCCCCAATTCCACTCTCTGCCCGTGCCGCACTCTCCACTTTGCTTCTCCCCGTCCCCTACACACACGACTACCGAAACCCCGGTTGACACACCTTCTCGTAGGACAGGGGTGCGTGCGTGCGTGCGTGCGTGCGTGCGTTGTCTTGACGGTGACAGCAACAGCAACGGATCCGTCCATCCCATTCCCCCCCACTCGGTAAAGAACCATGTTCAACCCACACTACACAACAAGGGGGGCACACACGAACGCGAAAGAAAGGGCAGGGCAGGGGCAACTATCTCGTACACATTCTTCCTCAGAACCCACATATCGCATCAACGAACGGCAGGCCAATTGCGGACTCAGCCGTGTCAGGCAAATCCAACCCAGCCAACACCTCCCACGGAAACCCTGACACTGATCCAGCAGTACGTCCACATACATCGCCACACCAAATACGGGTGACGAGTGAGCAACAAATGGAACAATACACAACAAGGGCTGACCTAATAAAAACTGCACGTCACGTCATACCTTCCAGACAGACGCAGTTCCGACGGGACGGCGGAACCGTATACGTACCTTTCAGCCACAACAACCGACCGACTGGACACGCCCGCGTCTCCAGCCAGCCAACCACCAGGGCCACACAGCCCGCAAGTTTCAGCGTCAACACTTCTTAACGTACGTTGCAAACTTTTCAAAACATTGCCACACACACACACACACACACACACACACACACACCACGAAAAGCGTCAACCTCTCTCACACTGGATACACTCAACACTTTTTGTCGGCGGAGCTTGAGGCCAACGGTTGACACACCCCCACCGGCCACACAGGTTTCCCCTTTGAAAATTTGCAGTGACGGAGACGCGGCATTACGAGAGGGTTGTTTCCGAGAGCGCGAGCTGGACGGAGCTGCGGCGCCGCCGCCGCCGCCGCCGCCGAGGGGTAATGAACGCACGCGATGCCGCATGACAGCCCATCACCCAAAGTTTCACCCACAACTGCACAGGTCGCACCCCCTTTTCGCGCCATACTAGTGTCGATCGTCAATTACAGCTGACGGTGTTCGCATTTGCCACTTGACGGGGGGGAAAAGAAAACAAACATCAGACACGCCATGTGTTTCTCTCTCTCTGTTACATCTAGGTCATTCGGCAGCCACTGTAAAAAAAAAAAAAATATTTTTACGACATGGTTGGGTAAGTGATTTAAAGACAACAATTGTGGGTCACACACCATAGACCATTTCGATAGTGTTCTTGTTCTTCTCTTTTTCCTTTTTTTATCGCTCAATTGAAATAAAACCTGGGGATGATGCAATGCTGCGATATGGCACAACCGTCGTCCATTGTACACAACTCGGGAACAAAAAGAAACCAATTCAGGGAACGTTCGTTCCTTCACAACGTTTCTTTCAACGCACTTGGTCTTTACCATCCTGTATTCAACACACATTTCCTTTCATCAAACTAGGGCATTTCCATAACAGTATTTGCAATACTGCTTCTTCGACGTCATTTCACCATCTTAACTAGAGACAGACAAACAACAAAATAGGAAAACAGCCTTGAGAACCCCGTCCACCAAATTTCAGTTAGCACGGCATCCAAGATTCTTTTCCGGGGAGTGCAGTGCAGCTGACGCTGCTCAGACCATATACCGTCGCCAGTCTCACTCAACTCTTGCGCATTCCATTCTACGCTACGTGACTATGCAAAAATGAATGAATCAAACCCGCCCAGAGAGCGTCTTGTGCGAGGGGACACACGATATAGAGAACAACAAAACACACAGGGGACACCACCAAAGTTGGAGAGAACGTTTCCACCACGGCAGCCGCGCCGTTACGCGCTTTTTTTTTCCTCCCCCCCACTGCACACCTCCGACACCACGGGAACGTTCACCGTCCCGTTGCCCTACACTGGCGTTTCTTTTCAACCCCCCACCCTATTCCTCGCTCCCCGGACATTCGACCGATCACAAAGTGCAACCTCTCGTTACCGTCGGGTGCCCCTCTCCATCCCCGGGGCGCCAACAACAAAACAAAAACACCACCGACGCCGTCGTCTCGCGTCACCTCACTCAACTGAGCGGAAAATACACGTACATCCAGAATGACGACACCGCCTCCACAAACAAAAACCAGACGTCAGACGTCAGGTCGAAAGAGGGCACCGTACGTCGTGGCGCGTGGTCTCCTAACTCACCTCGCGCGTACAAATACAATGCAATGCGTGTCTCCTCACGTTCACACACACCTCCACGCTCCACTTTTACGTCGCCCAACCAACCAACTAACTTAACCCACCCGCTCGGCGTAGAAGCAGCTGTAGGCGGCAACGTGTTTCTCACCCTCGCCACCAACGGTGTGACATCCGACAATCGCGGTTTGCTTTCCGTTCCACACCTCCGGCCATACCATACAAAGGGGACAAAAAAAAAAAAAAAAAAAAAAAAAAAAAAATATATATATATCAAACAAGCCAACTCCAGCGATCCGCCCCCCTAACACCAACACGTCTCGAAACACCCACGCGCCCACGACCCGGCTGTGGCTAAAGTGCGTATCCCAACGTCACACCAAAACCAAAGGCGCCGGCGCCGCACCACACCACACCACAAGCTACAGCTACAGCTGTGCCGCCGTCCACCCGCTCACAACAACAACAATTCCGCCCTTCCCGCAAAGGCATTTTGGTGGCCCTGAAAAGGGCCGTTTTTTTCTTTTCTTCGCCGCGCCGCGGACGAGCCTCCTATTTCCAAGAGCCACCTCCTTACTTGGAGCTCGTGTACTTGGTCACCGCCTTCGTGCCCTCGCTCACCGCGTGCTTGGCCAGCTCGCCAGGCAGCAAGAGCCGCACAGCGGTCTGGATCTCGCGGGACGTGATGGTCGAGCGCTTGTTGTAGTGCGCCAGGCGAGAAGCCTCGGCCGCAATGCGCTCGAAAATGTCGTTCACGAAGCTGTTCATGATGCTCATCGCCTTCGAAGAGATGCCCGTGTCAGGGTGCACCTGCTTCAGCACCTTGTAGATGTAGATGGCATAGCTCTCCTTCCTCTTGCGCTTCTTCTTCTTGTCGCCCTTCGAAATGTTCTTCTGCGCCTTGCCAGCCTTCTTGGCGGCTTTCCCGCTAGTCTTGGGCGGCATCACGAACAAACAGTCAGTCAGTCAGGCGCTCCGCTCCAGTCAGCGTCTCCCCACACAGTGGCACCCGCCGCACGCCGCCGCCGCACCTTTACCAGCTCGCCCTGCTGCGGCCGCCGACCAATGGGGCGCGCGCGCAACCGGCCGCCGCACCCGAGCCCATAAAGGACCCCCACCCCGCCGGCGCCGGCACGCACTCCGCTGCTCGACTCGCTGCGGCTCGCACCGTTTGGGGCGTTGTGCTTTTCTTTCTCGCTTCTTTCCAAACTAGCCCATCGCCATGTCCGGACGCGGAAAGGGAGGCAAAGTCAAGGGCAAGTCAAAGTCCCGCTCAAGCAGGGCTGGGCTCCAGTTCCCGGTCGGCAGAATCCACCGCCTCCTGCGCAAGGGAAACTACGCCGAGCGCGTCGGCGCCGGGGCGCCCGTCTACCTCGCCGCCGTCATGGAGTACCTCGCGGCTGAGGTGCTCGAGCTGGCCGGAAACGCGGCCCGCGACAACAAGAAGACGCGCATCATCCCGCGCCACCTGCAGCTCGCCATACGCAACGACGAGGAGCTCAACAAGCTCTTGTCGGGCGTCACCATCGCACAGGGAGGTGTCCTGCCCAACATCCAGGCCGTCCTGCTGCCAAAGAAGACCGAGAAGAAGGCCTAAAAGAGAGACAGCGCAATCGGCAACCGCCGCGTGCTCCCTTGGCACGCAGCGCGCCATTTGCCGCCTCGGCTCAAAAAACAAAACACAATCGGCCCTTTTCAGGGCCACCACACAAACCTACGTCCAAAGCAGAATTCCAGTCGTTCGTCGCACCACTTTTCTCTCTCTCTCTCTCTTTCTGTGTACGGTTTTTTCCTTCTTACACACACAGGCGCCGCCATCTTGTACACACGTACTTGGCCACCTCCTCCACTCAACTCCACGCACGCACAGTCTCGCGACCATTAACCAGCACACGTGGCGCACAACAACACACCTCAAAAATAATAACCCCTCGGCACTCAGCCGCGCCGCAACACACAGCCCATCCACCGACAAGAAGCATACAAGCAAAGAGGGAGGGGAAGGAAGGAAGGAAGGAAGGAAGGAAGGAAGGAAGGAAGGAGCTCACACAACGCAAGGGCACGCTTCCTTCCCTCCCAACCGCACCGCACACCACGTCAAAAAAAACTCCAAACAAAACTAAAAGGCCAAGTAGACTAAAAAGGAAAAGAAAAACCAGCAACACAGACTCTTTCGCACTTTTCAACTTCCGAACACTGTGGTGGCCCTGAAAAGGGCCGTTTTTCAATCTCTCTTTCCTTCTTCCTTCGGTCTCACACCGCCTAACCGCCGAAACCGTACAGGGTGCGCCCCTGCCTCTTCAGGGCGTACACCACGTCCATGGCCGTCACAGTCTTGCGCTTGGCGTGCTCAGTGTACGTCACCGCGTCGCGGATCACGTTCTCCAGGAACACCTTCAGCACTCCGCGCGTCTCCTCGTAGATCAGACCAGAGATGCGCTTCACGCCGCCCCTGCGCGCCAGGCGGCGGATCGCGGGCTTCGTGATGCCCTGGATGTTGTCGCGCAACACCTTGCGGTGCCGCTTGGCGCCACCCTTGCCGAGCCCCTTTCCTCCCTTGCCGCGGCCTGTCATTCTTCTTCTTCAAGCGTCTCAACCACAATAATATAAAAAACAGAAAGCAAGGCAAGCTCCTCTACCCGGCGCTAGCGAGTCGGCTACGGTTGTGGCGCCCAGCGCGCGCGCCGCCCCCCTATATAGACTCTGGGGCCCCGCGGCCCGCCCTCCCCTCCCCCCACCACCGCGCACCGAGGGCATATAAGCGCAGCACCCGGGGCGCGCGGGCCCGTTGTCAAGGCAGCACCGGACGCCGTCGCGCACGCATATCCTCCACGCCGCATCCGCATCCGCAGTAGCCATGGCCCGGACAAAGCAAACGGCCCGCAAGTCCACCGGCGGAAAGGCGCCGCGCAAACAGCTCGCCACCAAGGCGGCGAGGAAGAGCGCGCCCGCCACCGGCGGCGTCAAGAAGCCCCACCGCTACAGGCCGGGCACCGTCGCCCTGCGAGAAATCAGGCGCTACCAGAAGAGCACAGAGCTGCTCATCCGCAAGCTGCCATTCCAGCGCCTAGTGCGCGAGATCGCCCAGGACTTCAAGACCGACCTGCGCTTCCAGAGCTCCGCAGTCATGGCCCTGCAGGAGGCCAGCGAGGCCTACCTCGTCGGCCTCTTCGAAGACACCAACCTGTGCGCAATCCACGCCAAGCGAGTCACCATCATGCCCAAGGACATCCAGCTCGCGCGCCGCATCCGCGGCGAGCGCGCCTAAACCCGCACACCGCCAAACAAACAAAACGGCCCTTTTCAGGGCCACTAACGTCTCTCCGTCGCGAGCAAAACTTTGTCGGTCGCAACGACTAGTTCCCCACTCACTCTCCAGTCCAGTCCAGTCGTCCCACCCCCGGCCCGGCCCGGCCCGGCCCGGCGCGGCGCCGCCGTTTCCAAAAAAAAAAAAAAGCACCGCACCGGCCGAGCCAAGTCGCAAGCGTCAAATAGCGCCACCCACACAGGCCACGGCACAAAACGTGACGCCCGGAAAGCAAAGCAAAGCAAAAAAGACTATTCCAAAACCACCACCAAGACAAACAAACAAACGCGGCGCAAAATAAATAGGTAAAAATAATAAAAGTAAAATACACTTTATGTAACACCAACCGCGGCGCCGCCGCCCACGCCCGCCAACGACCCCACAATCCAACCACCGCGGCACGCAAACACCATCCACACATGACACAAACAAACAAACGCCAGCAAGCAAGACAGACAGACAAGGCAACCGACCGACCACGACACGACAATCAACACCTTCCCGACGTGCTTTGATGGCCCTGAGAAGGGCCGTTTTTGTTTTTGTCCGGGACCGCGCGACAGCCTCTGGTTGCGCGCCGGCCACCAGGCGACGGTGTCAACCGCCAACCCTTCCCTGCCCTTTTTACTTCTTCTTCTTGGGCGAAGCCTTCGCCTTAGACGGCGTCGCCGTCGCCTTCTTCGGGCGCGGCGCCTTCGGCTTCTTCGTCGGAACCTTGGCGGCCTTCTTCACCTTCGACGGCGACTTGGCCTTGGCCGGCTTGGCCGCAGCCGCCTTCTTCGCACCCGCGGGAGCGGCCGACGCCGCAGACGCCTTCTTGGCGGCGCCCGCCTTCCGACCGGTCGCCGCCTTCACGCCGCCAGCCTTCTTTGCGCCGGCCGCACGGGCCCCCTTCTTCTCCTTGCTGGCCGGAGCGGCGCGCTTCTTCTTCGCACCACCGCCGCCACCACGAGCCTTGCCGCCCTCGGCCGCCCCGCCGCCGGCGCCGGCAAGCTTGAAAGAGCCCGACGCGCCCTTCCCCTTCGTCTGCACCAGCTCGCCAGCCACGACGGCCGACTTGAGGTACTTCTTGATAAAGGGCGCCAGCTTCTCCGCGTCCAGCTTGTAGTGCGCGGCAATGTACTTCTTGATCGCCTGCAGCGACGACCCGCCGCGCTCCTTCAGACTCTTGATGGCGGCCGTCACCATCTCAGAGGTGCGCGGGTGCGCAGGCTTGGCGCGCGGCTTCTTCGCAGACGACGCAGACTTGGCCTTCTTCGTAGTGCCGGTGGCGGCGGGTGCCGCGGCAGTCTCGTTCGTAGCCGCCTGGTCTGCCATCTTTTGCCTGTTCTCTTTTCTTTTTTCCCCCTTGGTTTCGCTTCCTTCTCTCCTTCGACGACGCACAACAGCGAGGGGCGCGCAGCAGAGAATAGCCGCGCACGCGCCTGGCCCAGCCAGTGTCGCGGGCGGGCGCGGACGGCCGAGAGAGCGGCCGCCACTCGGCGCGCCGCCGCGCCGCCGCGCCGCGCCTCCCGCGCTTGCTACCGCCCAACGTCCGACAGCCTGCGCGGAGCAGCCCCCAACCTGCGCCGCAACCACCCGCGCCATTCAAACCACCGAGGATGGGGCTACACACACCGACACCACGGTCGCCAACCAGTCGCCGCGGCGGCGCCGCAAACCACGGCCAAACTGCAGCCACCGCGCGCCACAGCCTGGGTCGGCCCGCCGAGAATCGCCGCCCCCGCCCAAATGCCGCCCCCACAGCCCCAGCCGACGACCCGCCACAATGGCCAAACCTTCGTCAAAACTCCCACACCGTCGCCGCGGCAGCCCGGCCACCGCGGCCGGCGCCACAGCCACACGAGCCGAGTCGTGCGGCGATGACGGCCGTGCACAAACGCACCTCCGCCGCCCCATCGCCTTCCGCCGTTTTCCCGATCGGCCCGCAGCCGTCGGGCCACGGCCGCGGGCCGTCCTCCTCCTCTCGCCTCGCCCGCCAACACCCACAGCCCTTCCAACACATTTTTCTTTTTCTTTTTTCTTTTTTTTTTTTCTACTTTTTTACGATCGCCGCCTGCGCAACATGGCACCGGCCGACGGAGCGCCAACCCCCCCGCCACAGGCGAAAACAAAACAACGATAAACAAACAAACAAAATAAATTACCAGCCAGCCCCAACTACAGACACACCGAATCTGCCCTCACAGCCGACCTTACACGCCTCAACGTCAAAACAAAGGTGGTTTCTTTCTTTCAACGGTTACCTTACCTTAGGTTACGTCAGGTTAGGCTAAGAAGGCGTCAGGGTTAGGTTAAGCGTTGACGTGACGTCACGTCTTAACGTAGGCGTTAAGCTAAGGTTGCGGTCACGTACGTTAGGTTAAGGCGACTTGGGGGTTGGCCTAAGGGCTTAGGTTAGGTTACGTTAGTTTAGGTGGCTGCGTTAACGGCTTAAAGAAGTTTAGGAGGTTAAGGCGTCGAGGCGGCCGCACCCCCTTAGCTGCTGCGGCTCGGCCACGCCACGCCACGCCACGCCACGCTTTGGGGTTTCATAAGGTCGCGCGGCGGGTCGTCGGCACGCCGCAAAGGACAAAACTGCAAGACGACGTCGAAAAACAAACAACAGGTAAAAAATAAATAAGTAAAAATAAACGACGCCGACAGGCGGGGATCAGCAGAACGAGCAGATTCCGGAGAGCGAACGAGACACACACGCACGCACGCACGCACGCACACACACACACACACAAACCCCCCCGAGCCGAGAGAGCACAGCACCACCACGTGTCGGCCTCCGCTCACCCGACTCGGCTGGGCTGGGCTGGGCTGGGCTGGGCTGGCGGCCGGGCCGGATGCACGTACACGTACGGCTACAGCCACTACCCGTACACAGCCGCTCTTCACGCAACACCAGCCAAATGGCGCGCCCGCGGCTCGTCGCGGTCGCGGTCGCGGTCGCGGTCGCAACGCCACGCCGGCACACTTTCGGCACCACCGTTTTCGCGCGCACCGCAAACAAAAACGCAGCCGACACACACAGAAAAAAAAACAACACAGAGCGCGAGAGACGGGCGGCGGCGCACCTTTCGCCAGCCGGCAGGCAATCGACTCGCCCAGTACGACAAACGTGCACGCCACCCCACCCACCAACCAACCAACCAACCAACCAGTCGTCGTCGTCGTCGTCCCGAAATCAAACAAACTCAGCCCCTGCTGCCAACGGACGCAGGCGCCACGCAGCTCCCTTCCCGCCACACTCGATTCGCAGCGCAACTCACCCGGCACACCGTCAAACGACGGGCTGGGCTCGCCGCATCGCCGCAACCTACACACCTTCCCCGCCACGACGCACAGCCCCACCAGACGCCCGTGCCGCAACGACACTACTGCACTACCACTACCGCACTACTCCTCTCGCCCTTGCCATACACGACACAACACGCCAAAAAATGAAAATCCAAATACAAACAAAAACACCGCCCCCACGACCCAAACACATGCACGGCGCGCCAACACACGCGAGGCAAGGCACGCAGCAAACGGCGTCCCCTCCGCGTCGCGCCATCAACCTACACACACAAGGCAACACCAACAACAAACAGCCAGCCAGCCCCACTCTCACGCCGCAAAAACAGAAAACACACCGAAACCGCCAAACGCCGCACATTCGCGCTTCGCACTCACCACACACCTCTCGGCATCCGTTTCGCACACAACGACGCGACGCACAATACATCATCACGGGCTACGCACGCACACCGCGACCCACTTTTTTACGACGCCCTCGGCAGAGCACACGTGCCCACGCCCACACACAGTCGACACAACGACGCAGCGCGCAGCAGACGCGGCCGCAACACATACCTCCCCGACGACGCGCCAACACCGCCAGCCACTGCTCACTCGCCCAAGCAACCCGTGCACACAACTGCCACACGCGTCCACCACGCCGCCGCCAACCACCCGCCCGCCAGGGGGCGCTCACGTCCGCGACAACAGCGCGGCACCGCCGGACCGGGCCGAACCGAGCCGAGCCGCCGCCTCCTCTCCACTCGGCACGCCACGTCCTGCTTGCAAAACACCTGGCTCGTCCCTCTGTACACACAACGCGCCTGCCTGCGGTCGCCGCCGGCATCTATCTACCTGCGCATCGGAGCCAGGCCGGCAAGCCCACACTTAAATAATGCACTTCAACCAGCCAAACAAACCCACTCTTCCTTTCTTTGCACAGCGCATGCAACAGCAGCCCCAGGAGCCGGGCCCGCCGCCAGCGTCTCCTCCTCCTCTGGGCACAGCCAGCCAGCCAGCCGTTCCCACCGCCCCGCCCCTGCTCTGCAGAACAAGAAAAAACGAAAAAGTACCAACACACGCACCCAAAGCGTAAGCCAGACAAGACCAGCCTCTCCAAGGCCACACACACGCAAAAAAACAAAAACACAAAAACACTACAACAAAATAAAATAAAATGAAAAAGAAAAAGCAAGCTGTCGCCTCGCCCCCGCCCGTCCCCCCACCCCACCACATTCGCCCCCTCCGCTTGTTTTCCTTTCTACAATTTCCCTCTTTTCCACCCAATATCCCGCCGCGGTTTACGGGCACCGGCCGATTTTGCGCCCGCCCACATGTGTGCCTACTCCCCACCAACCATTCCCTCCGCAGCCCGCAGCCCGCTTTTCCCCCCCTCCCTGCCCACACCACACCACACCACACCACACCACACCACACCACACCACACCGACGGTGCTGACGTCGACACGCACCCAAGACAGGGGCCACGACCGTCTTTTTTCCTGGGCCCATCCCCGCACCGCACCTCCTTCCAATCATCAACGCTGTGGCGCCTGTGTCCGCGCGAGACGCGTGCGCGCCGCCTCTCTCAACATCCGTCCGCCGTCCGCCGTCCGCCGTCCGCCGTCCGGCCCGTTTTTCGGCCCCCAGGCCATCCGTCAACCACCACTGCCCCTGCCCCTGCCCCTGCCCCTGCCCGCCCCGCACCACACCACACACCGCTGCTTGCCCCGGCCGTTGCCACCAAAGGCGCCAACCGCAGCCCGCGCGCGCCAGAAACTACAGGGACCCAGCCGACCGACGAAAATCAGAGCAATTGGCCGGGAGGATCAAAAAGAGAGCTCCGAAAACCACCGTAGCGAGGCGTGGGAGGAAACGTTACGAGAAGCAGAAAGGGACCAGGAAAAATTCTGGAAATTTCTTAAAACTCGTAAACTAAACACGAAACATCTACATCTACATGGGGAAGGAACGACCCCACAGACCGAGCTGAAGCACTGGCGGATTCACTAGAAAGGCAATTCCAAGCACCAGAAGCGGTAGATGACGAAACTGATGACCACCAGGAAATGGTACTCAGAAGGGTAAAACCGCATCCTAAGTGCCCCGATCAGAACATCTTTCACAATCCAATAAACGCAGAAACCCCGTATCTTATCACATCACAAACATACACACATCCTAAGAAGGCATCAGGCCCGGATTCCAACTACTACATCACCTACCTCCAGCAACTATCAATTATCTATCTAACATCAATATATAATGCTTGCTTCAGACTAAACTACTTGGAAACAGGCCCGAGTCATCACATTACCAAAGCCAAACAAGGACTTATTATTTCCGCAAAACTATAGGCCAACTTCCTTGGAAACGTTCTCGGAAAGCTCATTCAAACTGAACTGAAGAAATTCAATTCTTAAAGGATAACAACATAATCATCCCACAACAATTCCGATTCCGCGAAGAACACAGCACCACCCACCAGGTGACCAGACTAGTCGAGCACATATGTCAGGCCAGAAACATTAGACACAGTACTGGAGCAGTCCTGCTTGACATTGGAAAAGCATTCGGATAACGCCTTATCTACAAGCTCCACCAGTACAACTGCCCCATCCACATTATTGCTTCTTTTCTCCGCAACAGAGCATTCTATGTCCATGTACCAGGAGCGGCAAGTAACACTAGATCCATAGAGGCTGGAGTCCCGCAAGGCTCAGTGCTGGGGCCCATTCTCTACTCAATATACACAAACAAACAGCTGGGAGGACACTTGTCACTATTTGCAGACGACACTGCAGTCTACCGCAGCAGTTCTAACCTGCAATATAGAGTCACAAAAATAGAGCAACACCTACAATCCATCCAGAAATGGGCTAACCAATGGAAACAAAAAACAATAAACGCGGAGAAAACCCAAGCAATACAATACGATTCACATTCAAAAAGAATACCTCCTAACCTGCATATACGCCTCAGAAATAACAATCTTCCATGGTCAGGCACAATAAAGTATCTAGGCATCAAGCTGGACAAGAGGTTGACATTTAGAGACCATGTTACACACGTTTGTAACAAGGCTGCAGCAGCAATATTCAGACTGTACCCAATCATCAAAGGAAACAGAATAAATATGCGCGCCAAAAAGAAAATCTCCAAAACCGTCATAGGAACCAGCCATCACTTACGGCTCTGAAAATCTGGTCAATGGCCGCAGACACCAAACATAACAAGAGTAAAAAAGGGTGCACAACAAATACTTCAGAATTACTGCTGATGCCGGCCGGTACCAGACAAACCGAGACATATACACAAACCATAACATACTCAATCAAAATCCCGGAAATCATCCAAAGAAAAATCCATAAAGTTTTTTTTTTTTTTTTTCCACCAAACCACGGATTCGAACCACCCACTCATCAGAAATCTGGGACAAAATCCACCCGACCCAAGAACGACATTTCCCATCACGACAAAACACCACAAACTACAACATACCATGATAAACAAAAATAAAATACAAACACCATAACACTCACTCAAACAACAAACATCTACACACACCCAAGAGACCCTATCATCCCATCATTTTGTTACCCAACATAATCAGACAGAAGGCAGGGATCAAGGACAGATCCGGTCCTTCGAGTACAGGGGGTAAAAAATACCCATCAGACCAGCTCTCTCTCTCTCTCTCTCCTCCTCGCTTCTCCGTGCCGACGCTGCCCCGCACACGCGTTCGGCCGACACCAACACGACAGGTCTTTGGGGCCCCGCCACTGCGCACACGCACGCCTCCTCCTCTTCCTTAGTTCTTTTTCGCTTTTCTTTTCTCCCCCGCCCCCCGCTCTCACCGCCACATCATCCCGCAACCCTTGGGGGATGTTTCCCAACATCAACGCGCCCCAATTCCACTCTCTGCCCGTGCCGCACTCTCCACTTTGCTTCTCCCCGTCCCCTACACACACGACTACCGAAACCCCGGTTGACACACCTTCTCGTAGGACAGGGGTGCGTGCGTGCGTGCGTGCGTGCGTGCGTTGTCTTGACGGTGACAGCAACAGCAACGGATCCGTCCATCCCATTCCCCCCCACTCGGTAAAGAACCATGTTCAACCCACACTACACAACAAGGGGGGCACACACGAACGCGAAAGAAAGGGCAGGGCAGGGGCAACTATCTCGTACACATTCTTCCTCAGAACCCACATATCGCATCAACGAACGGCAGGCCAATTGCGGACTCAGCCGTGTCAGGCAAATCCAACCCAGCCAACACCTCCCACGGAAACCCTGACACTGATCCAGCAGTACGTCCACATACATCGCCACACCAAATACGGGTGACGAGTGAGCAACAAATGGAACAATACACAACAAGGGCTGACCTAATAAAAACTGCACGTCACGTCATACCTTCCAGACAGACGCAGTTCCGACGGGACGGCGGAACCGTATACGTACCTTTCAGCCACAACAACCGACCGACTGGACACGCCCGCGTCTCCAGCCAGCCAACCACCAGGGCCACACAGCCCGCAAGTTTCAGCGTCAACACTTCTTAACGTACGTTGCAAACTTTTCAAAACATTGCCACACACACACACACACACACACACACACACACACCACGAAAAGCGTCAACCTCTCTCACACTGGATACACTCAACACTTTTTGTCGGCGGAGCTTGAGGCCAACGGTTGACACACCCCCACCGGCCACACAGGTTTCCCCTTTGAAAATTTGCAGTGACGGAGACGCGGCATTACGAGAGGGTTGTTTCCGAGAGCGCGAGCTGGACGGAGCTGCGGCGCCGCCGCCGCCGCCGCCGCCGAGGGGTAATGAACGCACGCGATGCCGCATGACAGCCCATCACCCAAAGTTTCACCCACAACTGCACAGGTCGCACCCCCTTTTCGCGCCATACTAGTGTCGATCGTCAATTACAGCTGACGGTGTTCGCATTTGCCACTTGACGGGGGGGAAAAGAAAACAAACATCAGACACGCCATGTGTTTCTCTCTCTCTGTTACATCTAGGTCATTCGGCAGCCACTGTAAAAAAAAAAAAAATATTTTTACGACATGGTTGGGTAAGTGATTTAAAGACAACAATTGTGGGTCACACACCATAGACCATTTCGATAGTGTTCTTGTTCTTCTCTTTTTCCTTTTTTTATCGCTCAATTGAAATAAAACCTGGGGATGATGCAATGCTGCGATATGGCACAACCGTCGTCCATTGTACACAACTCGGGAACAAAAAGAAACCAATTCAGGGAACGTTCGTTCCTTCACAACGTTTCTTTCAACGCACTTGGTCTTTACCATCCTGTATTCAACACACATTTCCTTTCATCAAACTAGGGCATTTCCATAACAGTATTTGCAATACTGCTTCTTCGACGTCATTTCACCATCTTAACTAGAGACAGACAAACAACAAAATAGGAAAACAGCCTTGAGAACCCCGTCCACCAAATTTCAGTTAGCACGGCATCCAAGATTCTTTTCCGGGGAGTGCAGTGCAGCTGACGCTGCTCAGACCATATACCGTCGCCAGTCTCACTCAACTCTTGCGCATTCCATTCTACGCTACGTGACTATGCAAAAATGAATGAATCAAACCCGCCCAGAGAGCGTCTTGTGCGAGGGGACACACGATATAGAGAACAACAAAACACACAGGGGACACCACCAAAGTTGGAGAGAACGTTTCCACCACGGCAGCCGCGCCGTTACGCGCTTTTTTTTTCCTCCCCCCCACTGCACACCTCCGACACCACGGGAACGTTCACCGTCCCGTTGCCCTACACTGGCGTTTCTTTTCAACCCCCCACCCTATTCCTCGCTCCCCGGACATTCGACCGATCACAAAGTGCAACCTCTCGTTACCGTCGGGTGCCCCTCTCCATCCCCGGGGCGCCAACAACAAAACAAAAACACCACCGACGCCGTCGTCTCGCGTCACCTCACTCAACTGAGCGGAAAATACACGTACATCCAGAATGACGACACCGCCTCCACAAACAAAAACCAGACGTCAGACGTCAGGTCGAAAGAGGGCACCGTACGTCGTGGCGCGTGGTCTCCTAACTCACCTCGCGCGTACAAATACAATGCAATGCGTGTCTCCTCACGTTCACACACACCTCCACGCTCCACTTTTACGTCGCCCAACCAACCAACTAACTTAACCCACCCGCTCGGCGTAGAAGCAGCTGTAGGCGGCAACGTGTTTCTCACCCTCGCCACCAACGGTGTGACATCCGACAATCGCGGTTTGCTTTCCGTTCCACACCTCCGGCCATACCATACAAAGGGGACAAAAAAAAAAAAAAAAAAAAAAAAAAAAAAAAAAATATATATATATCAAACAAGCCAACTCCAGCGATCCGCCCCCCTAACACCAACACGTCTCGAAACACCCACGCGCCCACGACCCGGCTGTGGCTAAAGTGCGTATCCCAACGTCACACCAAAACCAAAGGCGCCGGCGCCGCACCACACCACACCACAAGCTACAGCTACAGCTGTGCCGCCGTCCACCCGCTCACAACAACAACAATTCCGCCCTTCCCGCAAAGGCATTTTGGTGGCCCTGAAAAGGGCCGTTTTTTTCTTTTCTTCGCCGCGCCGCGGACGAGCCTCCTATTTCCAAGAGCCACCTCCTTACTTGGAGCTCGTGTACTTGGTCACCGCCTTCGTGCCCTCGCTCACCGCGTGCTTGGCCAGCTCGCCAGGCAGCAAGAGCCGCACAGCGGTCTGGATCTCGCGGGACGTGATGGTCGAGCGCTTGTTGTAGTGCGCCAGGCGAGAAGCCTCGGCCGCAATGCGCTCGAAAATGTCGTTCACGAAGCTGTTCATGATGCTCATCGCCTTCGAAGAGATGCCCGTGTCAGGGTGCACCTGCTTCAGCACCTTGTAGATGTAGATGGCATAGCTCTCCTTCCTCTTGCGCTTCTTCTTCTTGTCGCCCTTCGAAATGTTCTTCTGCGCCTTGCCAGCCTTCTTGGCGGCTTTCCCGCTAGTCTTGGGCGGCATCACGAACAAACAGTCAGTCAGTCAGGCGCTCCGCTCCAGTCAGCGTCTCCCCACACAGTGGCACCCGCCGCACGCCGCCGCCGCACCTTTACCAGCTCGCCCTGCTGCGGCCGCCGACCAATGGGGCGCGCGCGCAACCGGCCGCCGCACCCGAGCCCATAAAGGACCCCCACCCCGCCGGCGCCGGCACGCACTCCGCTGCTCGACTCGCTGCGGCTCGCACCGTTTGGGGCGTTGTGCTTTTCTTTCTCGCTTCTTTCCAAACTAGCCCATCGCCATGTCCGGACGCGGAAAGGGAGGCAAAGTCAAGGGCAAGTCAAAGTCCCGCTCAAGCAGGGCTGGGCTCCAGTTCCCGGTCGGCAGAATCCACCGCCTCCTGCGCAAGGGAAACTACGCCGAGCGCGTCGGCGCCGGGGCGCCCGTCTACCTCGCCGCCGTCATGGAGTACCTCGCGGCTGAGGTGCTCGAGCTGGCCGGAAACGCGGCCCGCGACAACAAGAAGACGCGCATCATCCCGCGCCACCTGCAGCTCGCCATACGCAACGACGAGGAGCTCAACAAGCTCTTGTCGGGCGTCACCATCGCACAGGGAGGTGTCCTGCCCAACATCCAGGCCGTCCTGCTGCCAAAGAAGACCGAGAAGAAGGCCTAAAAGAGAGACAGCGCAATCGGCAACCGCCGCGTGCTCCCTTGGCACGCAGCGCGCCATTTGCCGCCTCGGCTCAAAAAACAAAACACAATCGGCCCTTTTCAGGGCCACCACACAAACCTACGTCCAAAGCAGAATTCCAGTCGTTCGTCGCACCACTTTTCTCTCTCTCTCTCTCTTTCTGTGTACGGTTTTTTCCTTCTTACACACACAGGCGCCGCCATCTTGTACACACGTACTTGGCCACCTCCTCCACTCAACTCCACGCACGCACAGTCTCGCGACCATTAACCAGCACACGTGGCGCACAACAACACACCTCAAAAATAATAACCCCTCGGCACTCAGCCGCGCCGCAACACACAGCCCATCCACCGACAAGAAGCATACAAGCAAAGAGGGAGGGGAAGGAAGGAAGGAAGGAAGGAAGGAAGGAAGGAAGGAAGGAGCTCACACAACGCAAGGGCACGCTTCCTTCCCTCCCAACCGCACCGCACACCACGTCAAAAAAAACTCCAAACAAAACTAAAAGGCCAAGTAGACTAAAAAGGAAAAGAAAAACCAGCAACACAGACTCTTTCGCACTTTTCAACTTCCGAACACTGTGGTGGCCCTGAAAAGGGCCGTTTTTCAATCTCTCTTTCCTTCTTCCTTCGGTCTCACACCGCCTAACCGCCGAAACCGTACAGGGTGCGCCCCTGCCTCTTCAGGGCGTACACCACGTCCATGGCCGTCACAGTCTTGCGCTTGGCGTGCTCAGTGTACGTCACCGCGTCGCGGATCACGTTCTCCAGGAACACCTTCAGCACTCCGCGCGTCTCCTCGTAGATCAGACCAGAGATGCGCTTCACGCCGCCCCTGCGCGCCAGGCGGCGGATCGCGGGCTTCGTGATGCCCTGGATGTTGTCGCGCAACACCTTGCGGTGCCGCTTGGCGCCACCCTTGCCGAGCCCCTTTCCTCCCTTGCCGCGGCCTGTCATTCTTCTTCTTCAAGCGTCTCAACCACAATAATATAAAAAACAGAAAGCAAGGCAAGCTCCTCTACCCGGCGCTAGCGAGTCGGCTACGGTTGTGGCGCCCAGCGCGCGCGCCGCCCCCCTATATAGACTCTGGGGCCCCGCGGCCCGCCCTCCCCTCCCCCCACCACCGCGCACCGAGGGCATATAAGCGCAGCACCCGGGGCGCGCGGGCCCGTTGTCAAGGCAGCACCGGACGCCGTCGCGCACGCATATCCTCCACGCCGCATCCGCATCCGCAGTAGCCATGGCCCGGACAAAGCAAACGGCCCGCAAGTCCACCGGCGGAAAGGCGCCGCGCAAACAGCTCGCCACCAAGGCGGCGAGGAAGAGCGCGCCCGCCACCGGCGGCGTCAAGAAGCCCCACCGCTACAGGCCGGGCACCGTCGCCCTGCGAGAAATCAGGCGCTACCAGAAGAGCACAGAGCTGCTCATCCGCAAGCTGCCATTCCAGCGCCTAGTGCGCGAGATCGCCCAGGACTTCAAGACCGACCTGCGCTTCCAGAGCTCCGCAGTCATGGCCCTGCAGGAGGCCAGCGAGGCCTACCTCGTCGGCCTCTTCGAAGACACCAACCTGTGCGCAATCCACGCCAAGCGAGTCACCATCATGCCCAAGGACATCCAGCTCGCGCGCCGCATCCGCGGCGAGCGCGCCTAAACCCGCACACCGCCAAACAAACAAAACGGCCCTTTTCAGGGCCACTAACGTCTCTCCGTCGCGAGCAAAACTTTGTCGGTCGCAACGACTAGTTCCCCACTCACTCTCCAGTCCAGTCCAGTCGTCCCACCCCCGGCCCGGCCCGGCCCGGCCCGGCGCGGCGCCGCCGTTTCCAAAAAAAAAAAAAAGCACCGCACCGGCCGAGCCAAGTCGCAAGCGTCAAATAGCGCCACCCACACAGGCCACGGCACAAAACGTGACGCCCGGAAAGCAAAGCAAAGCAAAAAAGACTATTCCAAAACCACCACCAAGACAAACAAACAAACGCGGCGCAAAATAAATAGGTAAAAATAATAAAAGTAAAATACACTTTATGTAACACCAACCGCGGCGCCGCCGCCCACGCCCGCCAACGACCCCACAATCCAACCACCGCGGCACGCAAACACCATCCACACATGACACAAACAAACAAACGCCAGCAAGCAAGACAGACAGACAAGGCAACCGACCGACCACGACACGACAATCAACACCTTCCCGACGTGCTTTGATGGCCCTGAGAAGGGCCGTTTTTGTTTTTGTCCGGGACCGCGCGACAGCCTCTGGTTGCGCGCCGGCCACCAGGCGACGGTGTCAACCGCCAACCCTTCCCTGCCCTTTTTACTTCTTCTTCTTGGGCGAAGCCTTCGCCTTAGACGGCGTCGCCGTCGCCTTCTTCGGGCGCGGCGCCTTCGGCTTCTTCGTCGGAACCTTGGCGGCCTTCTTCGCCTTCGACGGCGACTTGGCCTTGGCCGGCTTGGCCGCAGCCGCCTTCTTCGCACCCGCGGGAGCGGCCGACGCCGCAGACGCCTTCTTGGCGGCGCCCGCCTTCCGACCGGTCGCCGCCTTCACGCCGCCAGCCTTCTTTGCGCCGGCCGCACGGGCCCCCTTCTTCTCCTTGCTGGCCGGAGCGGCGCGCTTCTTCTTCGCACCACCGCCGCCACCACGAGCCTTGCCGCCCTCGGCCGCCCCGCCGCCGGCGCCGGCAAGCTTGAAAGAGCCCGACGCGCCCTTCCCCTTCGTCTGCACCAGCTCGCCAGCCACGACGGCCGACTTGAGGTACTTCTTGATAAAGGGCGCCAGCTTCTCCGCGTCCAGCTTGTAGTGCGCGGCAATGTACTTCTTGATCGCCTGCAGCGACGACCCGCCGCGCTCCTTCAGACTCTTGATGGCGGCCGTCACCATCTCAGAGGTGCGCGGGTGCGCAGGCTTGGCGCGCGGCTTCTTCGCAGACGACGCAGACTTGGCCTTCTTCGTAGTGCCGGTGGCGGCGGGTGCCGCGGCAGTCTCGTTCGTAGCCGCCTGGTCTGCCATCTTTTGCCTGTTCTCTTTTCTTTTTTCCCCCTTGGTTTCGCTTCCTTCTCTCCTTCGACGACGCACAACAGCGAGGGGCGCGCAGCAGAGAATAGCCGCGCACGCGCCTGGCCCAGCCAGTGTCGCGGGCGGGCGCGGACGGCCGAGAGAGCGGCCGCCACTCGGCGCGCCGCCGCGCCGCCGCGCCGCGCCTCCCGCGCTTGCTACCGCCCAACGTCCGACAGCCTGCGCGGAGCAGCCCCCAACCTGCGCCGCAACCACCCGCGCCATTCAAACCACCGAGGATGGGGCTACACACACCGACACCACGGTCGCCAACCAGTCGCCGCGGCGGCGCCGCAAACCACGGCCAAACTGCAGCCACCGCGCGCCACAGCCTGGGTCGGCCCGCCGAGAATCGCCGCCCCCGCCCAAATGCCGCCCCCACAGCCCCAGCCGACGACCCGCCACAATGGCCAAACCTTCGTCAAAACTCCCACACCGTCGCCGCGGCAGCCCGGCCACCGCGGCCGGCGCCACAGCCACACGAGCCGAGTCGTGCGGCGATGACGGCCGTGCACAAACGCACCTCCGCCGCCCCATCGCCTTCCGCCGTTTTCCCGATCGGCCCGCAGCCGTCGGGCCACGGCCGCGGGCCGTCCTCCTCCTCTCGCCTCGCCCGCCAACACCCACAGCCCTTCCAACACATTTTTCTTTTTCTTTTTTCTTTTTTTTTTTTCTACTTTTTTACGATCGCCGCCTGCGCAACATGGCACCGGCCGACGGAGCGCCAACCCCCCCGCCACAGGCGAAAACAAAACAACGATAAACAAACAAACAAAATAAATTACCAGCCAGCCCCAACTACAGACACACCGAATCTGCCCTCACAGCCGACCTTACACGCCTCAACGTCAAAACAAAGGTGGTTTCTTTCTTTCAACGGTTACCTTACCTTAGGTTACGTCAGGTTAGGCTAAGAAGGCGTCAGGGTTAGGTTAAGCGTTGACGTGACGTCACGTCTTAACGTAGGCGTTAAGCTAAGGTTGCGGTCACGTACGTTAGGTTAAGGCGACTTGGGGGTTGGCCTAAGGGCTTAGGTTAGGTTACGTTAGTTTAGGTGGCTGCGTTAACGGCTTAAAGAAGTTTAGGAGGTTAAGGCGTCGAGGCGGCCGCACCCCCTTAGCTGCTGCGGCTCGGCCACGCCACGCCACGCCACGCCACGCTTTGGGGTTTCATAAGGTCGCGCGGCGGGTCGTCGGCACGCCGCAAAGGACAAAACTGCAAGACGACGTCGAAAAACAAACAACAGGTAAAAAATAAATAAGTAAAAATAAACGACGCCGACAGGCGGGGATCAGCAGAACGAGCAGATTCCGGAGAGCGAACGAGACACACACGCACGCACGCACGCACGCACACACACACACACACAAACCCCCCCGAGCCGAGAGAGCACAGCACCACCACGTGTCGGCCTCCGCTCACCCGACTCGGCTGGGCTGGGCTGGGCTGGGCTGGGCTGGCGGCCGGGCCGGATGCACGTACACGTACGGCTACAGCCACTACCCGTACACAGCCGCTCTTCACGCAACACCAGCCAAATGGCGCGCCCGCGGCTCGTCGCGGTCGCGGTCGCGGTCGCGGTCGCAACGCCACGCCGGCACACTTTCGGCACCACCGTTTTCGCGCGCACCGCAAACAAAAACGCAGCCGACACACACAGAAAAAAAAACAACACAGAGCGCGAGAGACGGGCGGCGGCGCACCTTTCGCCAGCCGGCAGGCAATCGACTCGCCCAGTACGACAAACGTGCACGCCACCCCACCCACCAACCAACCAACCAACCAACCAGTCGTCGTCGTCGTCGTCCCGAAATCAAACAAACTCAGCCCCTGCTGCCAACGGACGCAGGCGCCACGCAGCTCCCTTCCCGCCACACTCGATTCGCAGCGCAACTCACCCGGCACACCGTCAAACGACGGGCTGGGCTCGCCGCATCGCCGCAACCTACACACCTTCCCCGCCACGACGCACAGCCCCACCAGACGCCCGTGCCGCAACGACACTACTGCACTACCACTACCGCACTACTCCTCTCGCCCTTGCCATACACGACACAACACGCCAAAAAATGAAAATCCAAATACAAACAAAAACACCGCCCCCACGACCCAAACACATGCACGGCGCGCCAACACACGCGAGGCAAGGCACGCAGCAAACGGCGTCCCCTCCGCGTCGCGCCATCAACCTACACACACAAGGCAACACCAACAACAAACAGCCAGCCAGCCCCACTCTCACGCCGCAAAAACAGAAAACACACCGAAACCGCCAAACGCCGCACATTCGCGCTTCGCACTCACCACACACCTCTCGGCATCCGTTTCGCACACAACGACGCGACGCACAATACATCATCACGGGCTACGCACGCACACCGCGACCCACTTTTTTACGACGCCCTCGGCAGAGCACACGTGCCCACGCCCACACACAGTCGACACAACGACGCAGCGCGCAGCAGACGCGGCCGCAACACATACCTCCCCGACGACGCGCCAACACCGCCAGCCACTGCTCACTCGCCCAAGCAACCCGTGCACACAACTGCCACACGCGTCCACCACGCCGCCGCCAACCACCCGCCCGCCAGGGGGCGCTCACGTCCGCGACAACAGCGCGGCACCGCCGGACCGGGCCGAACCGAGCCGAGCCGCCGCCTCCTCTCCACTCGGCACGCCACGTCCTGCTTGCAAAACACCTGGCTCGTCCCTCTGTACACACAACGCGCCTGCCTGCGGTCGCCGCCGGCATCTATCTACCTGCGCATCGGAGCCAGGCCGGCAAGCCCACACTTAAATAATGCACTTCAACCAGCCAAACAAACCCACTCTTCCTTTCTTTGCACAGCGCATGCAACAGCAGCCCCAGGAGCCGGGCCCGCCGCCAGCGTCTCCTCCTCCTCTGGGCACAGCCAGCCAGCCAGCCGTTCCCACCGCCCCGCCCCTGCTCTGCAGAACAAGAAAAAACGAAAAAGTACCAACACACGCACCCAAAGCGTAAGCCAGACAAGACCAGCCTCTCCAAGGCCACACACACGCAAAAAAACAAAAACACAAAAACACTACAACAAAATAAAATAAAATGAAAAAGAAAAAGCAAGCTGTCGCCTCGCCCCCGCCCGTCCCCCCACCCCACCACATTCGCCCCCTCCGCTTGTTTTAACACGCGATCTAGTGT
>NW_026062210.1:295000-296887 GCF_023897955.1 Schistocerca gregaria | reverse complement strand
ACCCGAGGTAATGATTAATAGGGACAGGCGGGGGCATTCGTATTGCGACGTTAGAGGTGAAATTCTTGGATCGTCGCAAGACGAACAGAAGCGAAAGCATTTGCCAAGTATGTTTTCATTAATCAAGAACGAAAGTTAGAGGTTCGAAGGCGATCAGATACCGCCCTAGTTCTAACCATAAACGATGCCAGCCAGCGATCCGCCGCAGTTCCTCCGATGACTCGGCGGGCAGCCTCCGGGAAACCAAAGCTTTTGGGTTCCGGGGGAAGTATGGTTGCAAAGCTGAAACTTAAAGGAATTGACGGAAGGGCACCACCAGGAGTGGAGCCTGCGGCTTAATTTGACTCAACACGGGAAACCTCACCAGGCCCGGACACCGGAAGGATTGACAGATTGATAGCTCTTTCTTGATTCGGTGGGTGGTGGTGCATGGCCGTTCTTAGTTGGTGGAGCGATTTGTCTGGTTAATTCCGATAACGAACGAGACTCTAGCCTGCTAACTAGTCGCGTGACATCCTTCGTGCTGTCAGCGATTACTTTTCTTCTTAGAGGGACAGGCGGCTTCTAGCCGCACGAGATTGAGCAATAACAGGTCTGTGATGCCCTTAGATGTTCTGGGCCGCACGCGCGCTACACTGAAGGAATCAGCGTGTCTTCCTAGGCCGAAAGGTCGGGGTAACCCGCTGAACCTCCTTCGTGCTAGGGATTGGGGCTTGCAATTGTTCCCCATGAACGAGGAATTCCCAGTAAGCGCGAGTCATAAGCTCGCGTTGATTACGTCCCTGCCCTTTGTACACACCGCCCGTCGCTACTACCGATTGAATGATTTAGTGAGGTCTTCGGACTGGTACGCGGCATCGACTCTGTCGTTGCCGATGCTACCGGAAAGATGACCAAACTTGATCATTTAGAGGAAGTAAAAGTCGTAACAAGGTTTCCGTAGGTGAACCTGCGGAAGGATCATTACCGACTAGACTGCATGTCTTTCGATGTGCGTGTCGTGTCGTGTCGCGCAACACGCTACCTGTACGGCAGTGGCCGTGCGCCGCGTGCGGAACCACGCGTGCCTCTCAAAACTAGCGGAAGTGTTGTTGTTGTGTGGTACGAGCGCTGAAGCTCTGGAGCGGCTGGCCTGCGGTACCTGGCGCCTGGCGCCGGTTTTGAATGACGTTCGCCCGAGTGCCTGTCCGCTCCGGTGTGGAGCCGTACGACGCCCATCGGCTGTGAGGCCGTTGGACACAAAAAAAAATAGTGGAACAGGGGCCGTCAGACGCCTCAGTCCCGCAAATGCTACTGTCTTGAAAGAGACAGTGGGAGACTGAAAAGGAAAAGATCACCCAGGACGGTGGATCACTCGGCTCGTGGGTCGATGAAGAACGCAGCAAATTGCGCGTCGACATGTGAACTGCAGGACACATGAACATCGACGTTTCGAACGCACATTGCGGTCCATGGATTCCGTTCCCGGGCCACGTCTGGCTGAGGGTCGGCTACGTATACTGAAGCGCGCGGCGTTTGTCCCGCTTCGGAGACGTGGGAGTGTCGTGGTCGCCTGTGTGGCCGGCCGCGTCTCCTTAAACGTGCGATGCGCGCCCGTCGCCTGGCGGTTCGCATACCGGTACTTTCTCGGTAGCGTGCACAGCCGGCTGGCGGTGTGGCGTGCGACACCTCGTACAACGACCTCAGAGCAGGCGAGACTACCCGCTGAATTTAAGCATATTACTAAGCGGAGGAAAAGAAACTAACAAGGATTCCCCCAGTAGCGGCGAGCGAACAGGGAAGAGTCCAGCACCGAACCCCGCAGGCTGCCGCCTGTCGTGGCATGTGGTGTTTGGGAGGGTCCACTACCCCGACGCCTCGCGCCGAGCCCAAGTCCAACTTGAATGA
>NW_026062210.1:285000-290000 GCF_023897955.1 Schistocerca gregaria | reverse complement strand
GCCGGCAGGCCGCGAGACCTGACGCCCGGCGGCAAAGAGTGCTCCTCTGAGGATATAGATGTTCCGTTCCGCCGCACAATGGTGACGGTGACCGCTGCCTGCGGTGGCAACGCTGGGCACAGTCGATACTCGCCGTGTGGTGGAAGGTAAACATTATGCGGTACATCAGTACTTTCCTAATAGTTCGGTCGTCTCACGGCACTGCTTAGTAAATGATGCAAGGCCACATATAGATGATTTATGCGAATGTCCCTATACGTGCTGTAAGACTGGGCACACAACGTGAATCGCACGTCAGCCAGACACTCGAACATGCACTACTCTCGGCCTGCAACGGAGACACACAATACGTAAACATCTGGAATGCGACAATGTCGAGTGCACCCTCTCTGCCACATTGCACCGTCGACACTATGATAACCAGACCAGTAGGTCCACCTATAAAAGCACAATACCACACTCCTCCGACAACTACCATTGCTCAGATAAACCAACACCACCAACACACATCCTACACAGAGGGGCACCAAATATCACCACCCGCCCTCGTGTTATACCACATGAAAAATTGCAGAAGTGAGAGACACAGACCCGCCAGCCTCTTGCTACAAGCATCGAACCGACGTGACGTATCTGACGGTGACTCAGGCATCCGCGTACTGCCACCACTATCCACCCCCCCCCCTCTCTGCCCCCTTCCCACACAATACCAAATTTAACCAACTTTATCGCTTAACCTAACTGTGGTTTTACCAGATTATCGCTTAACCTAACTGTGGCTGTACCAGATTATCGCTTAACCTAACTGTGGCTGTACCAGATTATCGCTTAACCTAACTGTGGCTGTACCAGATTATCGCTTAACCTAACTGTGGCTGTACCAGATTATCGCTTAACCTAACTGTGGCTGTACCAGATTATCGCTTAACCTAACTGTGGCTGTACCAGATTATCGCTTAACCTAACTGTGGCTGTACCAGATTATCGCTTAACCTAACTGTGGCTGTACCAGATTATCGCTTAACCTAACTGTGGCTGTACCAGATTATCGCTTAACCTAACTGTGGCTGTACCAGATTATCGCTTAACCTAACTGTGGCTGTACCAGATTATCGCTTAACCTAACTGTGGCTGTACCAGATTATCGCTTAACCTAACTGTGGCTGTACCAGATTATCGCTTAACCTAACTGTGGCTGTACCAGATTATCGCTTAACCTAACTGTGGCTGTACCAGATTATCGCTTAACCTAACTGTGGCTGTACCAGATTATCGCTTAACCTAACTCAATTTGTCCCTTAACCTAACTCAATTTGTCCCTTAACCTAACTCAATTTGTCCCTTAACCTAACTCAATTTGTCCCTTAACCTAACTCAATTTGTCCCTTAACCTAACTCAATTTGTCCCTTAACCTAACTCAATTTGTCCCTTAACCTAACTCAATTTGTCCCTTAACCTAACTCAATTTGTCCCTTAACCTAACTCAATTTGTCCCTTAACCTAACTCAAGTTGTCCCTTAACGTAACTCAAGTTGTCCCTTAACGTAACTCAAGTTGTCCCTTAACGTAACTCAAGTTGTCCCTTAACGTAACTCAAGTTGTCCCTTAACGTAACTCAAGTTGTCCCTTAACGTAACTCAAGTTGTCCCTTAACGTAACTCAAGTTGTCCCTTAACGTAACTCAAGTTGTCCCTTAACGTAACTCAAGTTGTCCCTTAACGTAACTCAAGTTGTCCCTTAACGTAACTCAAGTTGTCCCTTAACGTAACTCAAGTTGTCCCTTAACGTAACTCAAGTTGTCCCTTAACGTAACTCAAGTTGTCCCTTAACGTAACTCAAGTTGTCCCTTAACGTAACTCAAGTTGTCCCTTAACGTAACTCAAGTTGTCCCTTAACGTAACTCAAGTTGTCCCTTAACGTAACTCAAGTTGTCCCTTAACGTAACTCAAGTTGTCCCTTAACGTAACTCAAGTTGTCCCTTAACGTAACTCAAGTTGTCCCTTAACGTAACTCAAGTTGTCCCTTAACGTAACTCAAGTTGTCCCTTAACGTAACTCAAGTTGTCCCTTAACGTAACCCACGTTGTCCCTTAACGTAACCCACGTTGTCCCTTAACGTAACCCACGTTGTCCCTTAACGTAACCCACGTTGTCCCTTAACGTAACCCACGTTGTCCCTTAACGTAACCCACGTTGTCCCTTAACGTAACCCACGTTGTCCCTTAACCTAACCCACGTTGTCCCTTAACCTAACCCACGTTGTCCCTTAACCTAACCCACGTTGTCCCTTAACCTAACCCACGTTGTCCCTTAACGTAACCCACGTTGTCCCTTAACGTAACCCACGTTGTCCCTTAACGTAACCCACGTTGTCCCTTAACGTAACCCACGTTGTCCCTTAACGTAACCCACGTTGTCCCTTAACGTAACCCACGTTGTCCCTTAACGTAACCCACGTTGTCCCTTAACCTAACCCACGTTGTCCCTTAACCTAACCCACGTTGTCCCTTAACCTAACCCACGTTGTCCCTTAACCTAACCCACGTTGTCCCTTAACCTAACCCACGTTGTCCCTTAACCTAACCCACGTTGTCCCTTAACCTAACCCACGTTGTCCCTTTGCCTAACATAGTTCACTGCTCGGAATCTCTGGTGTCGTTGTTATCCTCATGTAGATGTCTTGCGAGTGTTGCTTACTTTCCACATATTCCCGCTATCCACTGTCAATTGTACTGCAATAGGACTATATCGGCCCCCCCCCCCCTCCCCTCTCTTTGTGTCTCTGTCCTCTCAAGCTGGTCGGTCTGGCGTTTGAGTGTTAAATGAGCCTCGCAGCTGTTCAGTTGCATTCAGATGTCGACGCCCTCAGTGTACGTCGTGGTATGGTCTGTGTCCATTGTCCGCTGATGTCGTACGCGTAACCCACACGCTGTACCGATCATCGGTAGTTACGTACAGAGTGAAGTAGTGTGATACGTGTGACCGTACGCTGGCTGTGCCCAACGGTGTCGAATCTCAATTTCCATATGTTGTGCTCGATGCTACTTGTCTCGTCTCCCAATAACAGCTAGGTTGCACTGTGGTACGCCGTAGAGGCGTGTGGGAGGAACGTACGAACGCATTGTATGTCACCCTGGGTCGCTGGGGGTGGTGGTGCGGTGAGTCAGGTCAGGTCAGGTCAGCGTGAGCCGTCTGATGTAGTGACGCTTGTATTCCGACTTTGTCGTATTGCCTCACACAAAGTGCTACCCTGGTGGACCGCGTTCCATATCTGGGACATGCCGCAGATGCCGGTTGACAGTGGATCGCGGAAGGGACATCGCATACGTGCGCGGGCCACCTTCCACGTGTTCTCTTCTGCACATGTCGCAGTGTGTATGTGGTCTGATGTAGCGTGTCGTGACACATGACATCCTGGCATGCAAGAATTGTTGAATTCGCAAATGTAGGTGGACATCTACGTTTACTGCCCAAGATACGCAAATGAACTGGAAATCCGTTGTTGAGCGGTTGTTCACGCTGGAGGTGAATCTGTGATGGCGACGATCGGTACAGCTATTAACCGGTTGTTTCAGCGGTACCCGCCACATCCACACACGTGACTAGGCCCATGTGGGTATGAAGCGATACGCGGCGGTGGCTTGGTGGGACTGTTCCCGGCCGGTGAAGGGGGGCCGCCCGGCGTGTTGGCCGCGCGCTGCGTGGGCGCACGCGCAACAGGCGGCTGGTGGGGGGCGCCGAGTGGCAGGAGCGCCAGCCGACGGGCCCGGCAGGCGGCGCAGCTACGCTGCGGCGCACCCTGCACGCGGCGCCTGGCGGCCAAAGTTGGTTCAGCCGAGCCCGGTGCGAAGCGCGGTGGACATCTGCAGTGTGCTGGTCTGATTGAGGACTGTGTGCGTTGAGGATGCGCCGCCGCCTGGCACTCGGCGCCGCGACGCCGTCTGCTGCTCGGTCGCCCCAGCGGTTCTCGCAGGTGGTTTGTATCGCAGTTGTGCGGACGTGTTGGCGCGTGCGCTGTGCTGGGAGAGTTCGCTTCTGCACCCAAGTGGGGCTTTGCCCTTGTGTGGCGCTGGCGTTGGAGCTGCCGGTCACCATAGGTGGCGCGTGTTGTCTCCCGCCGGCAATGCCACGACAGCACGCTCCCGGGCCTCTGTCGGCAGCGGCAAGCTCAGTTGGGAGCAAGGGTGTTCTCACTAAAACCGTCTACTCGCCTAACTCCGGGCGATTGCGCCTCTCTCGAAACCGACCAAGTACCTAGGACGGCGCTGCGCGCCGCCGGGACCTGAGAGGGTTTCGAGGTGTATCGTGCAGGGGAGCTCGGCCTCCTCCTGTTTGCAGAATAATTGAGCGGACGCTTGCGTGTTCGCGCGGGCCCCCGGGACACACTCCCGGGCGGCCGGCTGCTCAGCTCTAGTTGACGCAGCTCCCTGGTTGATCCTGCCAGTAGTCATATGCTTGTCTCAAAGATTAAGCCATGCATGTCTCAGTACAAGCCGCATTAAGGTGAAACCGCGAATGGCTCATTAAATCAGTTATGGTTCCTTAGATCGTACCCACGTTACTTGGATAACTGTGGTAATTCTAGAGCTAATACATGCAAACAGAGTCCCGACCAGAGATGGAAGGGACGCTTTTATTAGATCAAAACCAATCGGATTGGCTTGTCTGGTCCGTTTGCCTTGGTGACTCTGAATAACTTTGGGCTGATCGCACGGTCCTCGTACCGGCGACGCATCTTTCAAATGTCTGCCTTATCAACTGTCGATGGTAGGTTCTGCGCCTACCATGGTTGTAACGGGTAACGGGGAATCAGGGTTCGATTCCGGAGAGGGAGCCTGAGAAACGGCTACCACATCCAAGGAAGGCAGCAGGCGCGCAAATTACCCACTCCCGGCACGGGGAGGTAGTGACGAAAAATAACGATACGGGACTCATCCGAGGCCCCGTAATCGGAATGAGTACACTTTAAATCCTTTAACGAGTATCTATTGGAGGGCAAG
>NW_026062210.1:275000-277500 GCF_023897955.1 Schistocerca gregaria | reverse complement strand
CTGTAAGACTGGGCACACAACGTGAATCGCACGTCAGCCAGACACTCGAACATGCACTACTCTCGGCCTGCAACGGAGACACACAATACGTAAACATCTGGAATGCGACAATGTCGAGTGCACCCTCTCTGCCACATTGCACCGTCGACACTATGATAACCAGACCAGTAGGTCCACCTATAAAAGCACAATACCACACTCCTCCGACAACTACCATTGCTCAGATAAACCAACACCACCAACACACATCCTACACAGAGGGGCACCAAATATCACCACCCGCCCTCGTGTTATACCACATGAAAAATTGCAGAAGTGAGAGACACAGACCCGCCAGCCTCTTGCTACAAGCATCGAACCGACGTGACGTATCTGACGGTGACTCAGGCATCCGCGTACTGCCACCACTATCCACCCCCCCCCTCTCTGCCCCCTTCCCACACAATACCAAATTTAACCAACTTTATCGCTTAACCTAACTGTGGTTTTACCAGATTATCGCTTAACCTAACTGTGGCTGTACCAGATTATCGCTTAACCTAACTGTGGCTGTACCAGATTATCGCTTAACCTAACTGTGGCTGTACCAGATTATCGCTTAACCTAACTGTGGCTGTACCAGATTATCGCTTAACCTAACTGTGGCTGTACCAGATTATCGCTTAACCTAACTGTGGCTGTACCAGATTATCGCTTAACCTAACTGTGGCTGTACCAGATTATCGCTTAACCTAACTGTGGCTGTACCAGATTATCGCTTAACCTAACTGTGGCTGTACCAGATTATCGCTTAACCTAACTGTGGCTGTACCAGATTATCGCTTAACCTAACTGTGGCTGTACCAGATTATCGCTTAACCTAACTGTGGCTGTACCAGATTATCGCTTAACCTAACTGTGGCTGTACCAGATTATCGCTTAACCTAACTGTGGCTGTACCAGATTATCGCTTAACCTAACTGTGGCTGTACCAGATTATCGCTTAACCTAACTGTGGCTGTACCAGATTATCGCTTAACCTAACTGTGGCTGTACCAGATTATCGCTTAACCTAACTGTGGCTGTACCAGATTATCGCTTAACCTAACTGTGGCTGTACCAGATTATCGCTTAACCTAACTCAATTTGTCCCTTAACCTAACTCAATTTGTCCCTTAACCTAACTCAATTTGTCCCTTAACCTAACTCAATTTGTCCCTTAACCTAACTCAATTTGTCCCTTAACCTAACTCAATTTGTCCCTTAACCTAACTCAATTTGTCCCTTAACCTAACTCAATTTGTCCCTTAACCTAACTCAATTTGTCCCTTAACCTAACTCAATTTGTCCCTTAACCTAACTCAATTTGTCCCTTAACCTAACTCAAGTTGTCCCTTAACCTAACTCAAGTTGTCCCTTAACCTAACTCAAGTTGTCCCTTAACGTAACTCAAGTTGTCCCTTAACGTAACTCAAGTTGTCCCTTAACGTAACTGAAGTTGTCCCTTAACGTAACTCAAGTTGTCCCTTAACGTAACTCAAGTTGTCCCTTAACGTAACTCAAGTTGTCCCTTAACGTAACTCAAGTTGTCCCTTAACGTAACTCAAGTTGTCCCTTAACGTAACTCAAGTTGTCCCTTAACGTAACTCAAGTTGTCCCTTAACGTAACTCAAGTTGTCCCTTAACGTAACTCAAGTTGTCCCTTAACGTAACTCAAGTTGTCCCTTAACGTAACTCAAGTTGTCCCTTAACGTAACTCAAGTTGTCCCTTAACGTAACTCAAGTTGTCCCTTAACGTAACTCAAGTTGTCCCTTAACGTAACTCAAGTTGTCCCTTAACGTAACTCAAGTTGTCCCTTAACGTAACTCAAGTTGTCCCTTAACGTAACTCAAGTTGTCCCTTAACGTAACTCAAGTTGTCCCTTAACGTAACTCAAGTTGTCCCTTAACGTAACTCAAGTTGTCCCTTAACGTAACTCAAGTTGTCCCTTAACGTAACTCAAGTTGTCCCTTAACGTAACCCACGTTGTCCCTTAACGTAACCCACGTTGTCCCTTAACGTAACCCACGTTGTCCCTTAACGTAACCCACGTTGTCCCTTAACGTAACCCACGTTGTCCCTTAACGTAACCCACGTTGTCCCTTAACCTAACCCACGTTGTCCCTTAACCTAACCCACGTTGTCCCTTAACCTAACCCACGTTGTCCCTTAACGTAACCCACGTTGTCCCTTAACGTAACCCACGTTGTCCCTTAACGTAACCCACGTTGTCCCTTAACGTAACCCACGTTGTCCCTTAACGTAACCCACGTTGTCCCTTAACGTAACCCACGTTGTCCCTTAACCTAACCCACGTTGTCCCTTAACCTAACCCACGTTGTCCCTTAACCTAACCCACGTTGTCCCTTAACCTAACCCACGTTGTCCCTTAACCTAACCCACGTTGTCCCTTAACCTAACCCACGTTGTCCCTTAACCTAACCCACGTTGTCCCTTAACCTAACCCACGTTGTCCCTTAA
>NW_026062210.1:260000-265000 GCF_023897955.1 Schistocerca gregaria | reverse complement strand
GCAACCCGGGTGCGTACGCCGCACCAAGTGCTCCACCCGCGACCGTACGTGCCCCGCCGAAATCGCAACTCCGGCGGATGAACGGCGGACTTTTCTCGCAGTCGTAAGTTGCAATCCACCCCTATATCTTGCGTCTCATGAAGAGTTATATCAAGTATGCCAAATTCCCGCTGTCCCTATACATGCAGTAAGTTCGTCATGGGCGCTGGCCGGCAGGCCGCGAGACCTGACGCCCGGCGGCAAAGAGTGCTCCTCTGAGGATATAGATGTTCCGTTCCGCCGCACAATGGTGACGGTGACCGCTGCCTGCGGTGGCAACGCTGGGCACAGTCGATACTCGCCGTGTGGTGGAAGGTAAACATTATGCGGTACATCAGTACTTTCCTAATAGTTCGGTCGTCTCACGGCACTGCTTAGTAAATGATGCAAGGCCACATATAGATGATTTATGCGAATGTCCCTATACGTGCTGTAAGACTGGGCACACAACGTGAATCGCACGTCAGCCAGACACTCGAACATGCACTACTCTCGGCCTGCAACGGAGACACACAATACGTAAACATCTGGAATGCGACAATGTCGAGTGCACCCTCTCTGCCACATTGCACCGTCGACACTATGATAACCAGACCAGTAGGTCCACCTATAAAAGCACAATACCACACTCCTCCGACAACTACCATTGCTCAGATAAACCAACACCACCAACACACATCCTACACAGAGGGGCACCAAATATCACCACCCGCCCTCGTGTTATACCACATGAAAAATTGCAGAAGTGAGAGACACAGACCCGCCAGCCTCTTGCTACAAGCATCGAACCGACGTGACGTATCTGACGGTGACTCAGGCATCCGCGTACTGCCACCACTATCCACCCCCCCCCTCTCTGCCCCCTTCCCACACAATACCAAATTTAACCAACTTTATCGCTTAACCTAACTGTGGTTTTACCAGATTATCGCTTAACCTAACTGTGGCTGTACCAGATTATCGCTTAACCTAACTGTGGCTGTACCAGATTATCGCTTAACCTAACTGTGGCTGTACCAGATTATCGCTTAACCTAACTGTGGCTGTACCAGATTATCGCTTAACCTAACTGTGGCTGTACCAGATTATCGCTTAACCTAACTGTGGCTGTACCAGATTATCGCTTAACCTAACTGTGGCTGTACCAGATTATCGCTTAACCTAACTGTGGCTGTACCAGATTATCGCTTAACCTAACTGTGGCTGTACCAGATTATCGCTTAACCTAACTGTGGCTGTACCAGATTATCGCTTAACCTAACTGTGGCTGTACCAGATTATCGCTTAACCTAACTGTGGCTGTACCAGATTATCGCTTAACCTAACTGTGGCTGTACCAGATTATCGCTTAACCTAACTGTGGCTGTACCAGATTATCGCTTAACCTAACTGTGGCTGTACCAGATTATCGCTTAACCTAACTCAATTTGTCCCTTAACCTAACTCAATTTGTCCCTTAACCTAACTCAATTTGTCCCTTAACCTAACTCAATTTGTCCCTTAACCTAACTCAAGTTGTCCCTTAACCTAACTCAATTTGTCCCTTAACCTAACTCAATTTGTCCCTTAACCTAACTCAATTTGTCCCTTAACCTAACTCAATTTGTCCCTTAACCTAACTCAATTTGTCCCTTAACCTAACTCAATTTGTCCCTTAACCTAACTCAATTTGTCCCTTAACCTAACTCAAGTTGTCCCTTAACCTAACTCAAGTTGTCCCTTAACGTAACTCAAGTTGTCCCTTAACGTAACTCAAGTTGTCCCTTAACGTAACTCAAGTTGTCCCTTAACGTAACTCAAGTTGTCCCTTAACGTAACTCAAGTTGTCCCTTAACGTAACTCAAGTTGTCCCTTAACGTAACTCAAGTTGTCCCTTAACGTAACTCAAGTTGTCCCTTAACGTAACTCAAGTTGTCCCTTAACGTAACTCAAGTTGTCCCTTAACGTAACTCAAGTTGTCCCTTAACGTAACTCAAGTTGTCCCTTAACGTAACTCAAGTTGTCCCTTAACGTAACTCAAGTTGTCCCTTAACGTAACTCAAGTTGTCCCTTAACGTAACTCAAGTTGTCCCTTAACGTAACTCAAGTTGTCCCTTAACGTAACTCAAGTTGTCCCTTAACGTAACTCAAGTTGTCCCTTAACGTAACTCAAGTTGTCCCTTAACGTAACTCAAGTTGTCCCTTAACGTAACTCAAGTTGTCCCTTAACGTAACCCACGTTGTCCCTTAACGTAACCCACGTTGTCCCTTAACGTAACCCACGTTGTCCCTTAACGTAACCCACGTTGTCCCTTAACCTAACCCACGTTGTCCCTTAACCTAACCCACGTTGTCCCTTAACCTAACCCACGTTGTCCCTTAACGTAACCCACGTTGTCCCTTAACGTAACCCACGTTGTCCCTTAACGTAACCCACGTTGTCCCTTAACGTAACCCACGTTGTCCCTTAACGTAACCCACGTTGTCCCTTAACGTAACCCACGTTGTCCCTTAACCTAACCCACGTTGTCCCTTAACCTAACCCACGTTGTCCCTTAACCTAACCCACGTTGTCCCTTAACCTAACCCACGTTGTCCCTTAACCTAACCCACGTTGTCCCTTTGCCTAACATAGTTCACTGCTCGGAATCTCTGGTGTCGTTGTTATCCTCATGTAGATGTCTTGCGAGTGTTGCTTACTTTCCACATATTCCCGCTATCCACTGTCAATTGTACTGCAATAGGACTATATCGGCCCCCCCCCCTCCCCTCTCTTTGTGTCTCTGTCCTCTCAAGCTGGTCGGTCTGGCGTTTGAGTGTTAAATGAGCCTCGCAGCTGTTCAGTTGCATTCAGATGTCGACGCCCTCAGTGTACGTCGTGGTATGGTCTGTGTCCATTGTCCGCTGATGTCGTACGCGTAACCCACACGCTGTACCGATCATCGGTAGTTACGTACAGAGTGAAGTAGTGTGATACGTGTGACCGTACGCTGGCTGTGCCCAACGGTGTCGAATCTCAATTTCCATATGTTGTGCTCGATGCTACTTGTCTCGTCTCCCAATAACAGCTAGGTTGCACTGTGGTACGCCGTAGAGGCGTGTGGGAGGAACGTACGAACGCATTGTATGTCACCCTGGGTCGCTGGGGGTGGTGGTGCGGTGAGTCAGGTCAGGTCAGGTCAGCGTGAGCCGTCTGATGTAGTGACGCTTGTATTCCGACTTTGTCGTATTGCCTCACACAAAGTGCTACCCTGGTGGACCGCGTTCCATATCTGGGACATGCCGCAGATGCCGGTTGACAGTGGATCGCGGAAGGGACATCGCATACGTGCGCGGGCCACCTTCCACGTGTTCTCTTCTGCACATGTCGCAGTGTGTATGTGGTCTGATGTAGCGTGTCGTGACACATGACATCCTGGCATGCAAGAATTGTTGAATTCGCAAATGTAGGTGGACATCTACGTTTACTGCCCAAGATACGCAAATGAACTGGAAATCCGTTGTTGAGCGGTTGTTCACGCTGGAGGTGAATCTGTGATGGCGACGATCGGTACAGCTATTAACCGGTTGTTTCAGCGGTACCCGCCACATCCACACACGTGACTAGGCCCATGTGGGTATGAAGCGATACGCGGCGGTGGCTTGGTGGGACTGTTCCCGGCCGGTGAAGGGGGGCCGCCCGGCGTGTTGGCCGCGCGCTGCGTGGGCGCACGCGCAACAGGCGGCTGGTGGGGGGCGCCGAGTGGCAGGAGCGCCAGCCGACGGGCCCGGCAGGCGGCGCAGCTACGCTGCGGCGCACCCTGCACGCGGCGCCTGGCGGCCAAAGTTGGTTCAGCCGAGCCCGGTGCGAAGCGCGGTGGACATCTGCAGTGTGCTGGTCTGATTGAGGACTGTGTGCGTTGAGGATGCGCCGCCGCCTGGCACTCGGCGCCGCGACGCCGTCTGCTGCTCGGTCGCCCCAGCGGTTCTCGCAGGTGGTTTGTATCGCAGTTGTGCGGACGTGTTGGCGCGTGCGCTGTGCTGGGAGAGTTCGCTTCTGCACCCAAGTGGGGCTTTGCCCTTGTGTGGCGCTGGCGTTGGAGCTGCCGGTCACCATAGGTGGCGCGTGTTGTCTCCCGCCGGCAATGCCACGACAGCACGCTCCCGGGCCTCTGTCGGCAGCGGCAAGCTCAGTTGGGAGCAAGGGTGTTCTCACTAAAACCGTCTACTCGCCTAACTCCGGGCGATTGCGCCTCTCTCGAAACCGACCAAGTACCTAGGACGGCGCTGCGCGCCGCCGGGACCTGAGAGGGTTTCGAGGTGTATCGTGCAGGGGAGCTCGGCCTCCTCCTGTTTGCAGAATAATTGAGCGGACGCTTGCGTGTTCGCGCGGGCCCCCGGGACACACTCCCGGGCGGCCGGCTGCTCAGCTCTAGTTGACGCAGCTCCCTGGTTGATCCTGCCAGTAGTCATATGCTTGTCTCAAAGATTAAGCCATGCATGTCTCAGTACAAGCCGCATTAAGGTGAAACCGCGAATGGCTCATTAAATCAGTTATGGTTCCTTAGATCGTACCCACGTTACTTGGATAACTGTGGTAATTCTAGAGCTAATACATGCAAACAGAGTCCCGACCAGAGATGGAAGGGACGCTTTTATTAGATCAAAACCAATCGGATTGGCTTGTCTGGTCCGTTTGCCTTGGTGACTCTGAATAACTTTGGGCTGATCGCACGGTCCTCGTACCGGCGACGCATCTTTCAAATGTCTGCCTTATCAACTGTCGATGGTAGGTTCTGCGCCTACCATGGTTGTAACGGGTAACGGGGAATCAGGGTTCGATTCCGGAGAGGGAGCCTGAGAAACGGCTACCACATCCAAGGAAGGCAGCAGGCGCGCAAATTACCCACTCCCGGCACGGGGAGGTAGTGACGAAAAATAACGATACGGGACTCATCCGAGGCCCCGTAATCGGAATGAGTACACTTTAAATCCTTTAACGA
>NW_026062210.1:245000-252500 GCF_023897955.1 Schistocerca gregaria | reverse complement strand
TGCGAATGTCCCTATACGTGCTGTAAGACTGGGCACACAACGTGAATCGCACGTCAGCCAGACACTCGAACATGCACTACTCTCGGCCTGCAACGGAGACACACAATACGTAAACATCTGGAATGCGACAATGTCGAGTGCACCCTCTCTGCCACATTGCACCGTCGACACTATGATAACCAGACCAGTAGGTCCACCTATAAAAGCACAATACCACACTCCTCCGACAACTACCATTGCTCAGATAAACCAACACCACCAACACACATCCTACACAGAGGGGCACCAAATATCACCACCCGCCCTCGTGTTATACCACATGAAAAATTGCAGAAGTGAGAGACACAGACCCGCCAGCCTCTTGCTACAAGCATCGAACCGACGTGACGTATCTGACGGTGACTCAGGCATCCGCGTACTGCCACCACTATCCACCCCCCCCCCTCTCTGCCCCCTTCCCACACAATACCAAATTTAACCAACTTTATCGCTTAACCTAACTGTGGTTTTACCAGATTATCGCTTAACCTAACTGTGGCTGTACCAGATTATCGCTTAACCTAACTGTGGCTGTACCAGATTATCGCTTAACCTAACTGTGGCTGTACCAGATTATCGCTTAACCTAACTGTGGCTGTACCAGATTATCGCTTAACCTAACTGTGGCTGTACCAGATTATCGCTTAACCTAACTGTGGCTGTACCAGATTATCGCTTAACCTAACTGTGGCTGTACCAGATTATCGCTTAACCTAACTGTGGCTGTACCAGATTATCGCTTAACCTAACTGTGGCTGTACCAGATTATCGCTTAACCTAACTGTGGCTGTACCAGATTATCGCTTAACCTAACTGTGGCTGTACCAGATTATCGCTTAACCTAACTGTGGCTGTACCAGATTATCGCTTAACCTAACTGTGGCTGTACCAGATTATCGCTTAACCTAACTGTGGCTGTACCAGATTATCGCTTAACCTAACTGTGGCTGTACCAGATTATCGCTTAACCTAACTCAATTTGTCCCTTAACCTAACTCAATTTGTCCCTTAACCTAACTCAATTTGTCCCTTAACCTAACTCAATTTGTCCCTTAACCTAACTCAATTTGTCCCTTAACCTAACTCAATTTGTCCCTTAACCTAACTCAATTTGTCCCTTAACCTAACTCAATTTGTCCCTTAACCTAACTCAAGTTGTCCCTTAACCTAACTCAAGTTGTCCCTTAACGTAACTCAAGTTGTCCCTTAACGTAACTCAAGTTGTCCCTTAACGTAACTCAAGTTGTCCCTTAACGTAACTCAAGTTGTCCCTTAACGTAACTCAAGTTGTCCCTTAACGTAACTCAAGTTGTCCCTTAACGTAACTCAAGTTGTCCCTTAACGTAACTCAAGTTGTCCCTTAACGTAACTCAAGTTGTCCCTTAACGTAACTCAAGTTGTCCCTTAACGTAACTCAAGTTGTCCCTTAACGTAACTCAAGTTGTCCCTTAACGTAACTCAAGTTGTCCCTTAACGTAACTCAAGTTGTCCCTTAACGTAACTCAAGTTGTCCCTTAACGTAACTCAAGTTGTCCCTTAACGTAACTCAAGTTGTCCCTTAACGTAACTCAAGTTGTCCCTTAACGTAACTCAAGTTGTCCCTTAACGTAACTCAAGTTGTCCCTTAACGTAACCCACGTTGTCCCTTAACGTAACCCACGTTGTCCCTTAACGTAACCCACGTTGTCCCTTAACGTAACCCACGTTGTCCCTTAACGTAACCCACGTTGTCCCTTAACGTAACCCACGTTGTCCCTTAACCTAACCCACGTTGTCCCTTAACCTAACCCACGTTGTCCCTTAACGTAACCCACGTTGTCCCTTAACGTAACCCACGTTGTCCCTTAACGTAACCCACGTTGTCCCTTAACCTAACCCACGTTGTCCCTTAACCTAACCCACGTTGTCCCTTAACCTAACCCACGTTGTCCCTTAACCTAACCCACGTTGTCCCTTAACCTAACCCACGTTGTCCCTTAACCTAACCCACGTTGTCCCTTAACCTAACCCACGTTGTCCCTTTGCCTAACATAGTTCACTGCTCGGAATCTCTGGTGTCGTTGTTATCCTCATGTAGATGTCTTGCGAGTGTTGCTTACTTTCCACATATTCCCGCTATCCACTGTCAATTGTACTGCAATAGGACTATATCGGCCCCCCCCCCTCCCCTCTCTTTGTGTCTCTGTCCTCTCAAGCTGGTCGGTCTGGCGTTTGAGTGTTAAATGAGCCTCGCAGCTGTTCAGTTGCATTCAGATGTCGACGCCCTCAGTGTACGTCGTGGTATGGTCTGTGTCCATTGTCCGCTGATGTCGTACGCGTAACCCACACGCTGTACCGATCATCGGTAGTTACGTACAGAGTGAAGTAGTGTGATACGTGTGACCGTACGCTGGCTGTGCCCAACGGTGTCGAATCTCAATTTCCATATGTTGTGCTCGATGCTACTTGTCTCGTCTCCCAATAACAGCTAGGTTGCACTGTGGTACGCCGTAGAGGCGTGTGGGAGGAACGTACGAACGCATTGTATGTCACCCTGGGTCGCTGGGGGTGGTGGTGCGGTGAGTCAGGTCAGGTCAGGTCAGCGTGAGCCGTCTGATGTAGTGACGCTTGTATTCCGACTTTGTCGTATTGCCTCACACAAAGTGCTACCCTGGTGGACCGCGTTCCATATCTGGGACATGCCGCAGATGCCGGTTGACAGTGGATCGCGGAAGGGACATCGCATACGTGCGCGGGCCACCTTCCACGTGTTCTCTTCTGCACATGTCGCAGTGTGTATGTGGTCTGATGTAGCGTGTCGTGACACATGACATCCTGGCATGCAAGAATTGTTGAATTCGCAAATGTAGGTGGACATCTACGTTTACTGCCCAAGATACGCAAATGAACTGGAAATCCGTTGTTGAGCGGTTGTTCACGCTGGAGGTGAATCTGTGATGGCGACGATCGGTACAGCTATTAACCGGTTGTTTCAGCGGTACCCGCCACATCCACACACGTGACTAGGCCCATGTGGGTATGAAGCGATACGCGGCGGTGGCTTGGTGGGACTGTTCCCGGCCGGTGAAGGGGCGCCGCCCGGCGTGTTGGCCGCGCGCTGCGTGGGCGCACGCGCAACAGGCGGCTGGTGGGGGGCGCCGAGTGGCAGGAGCGCCAGCCGACGGGCCCGGCAGGCGGCGCAGCTACGCTGCGGCGCACCCTGCACGCGGCGCCTGGCGGCCAAAGTTGGTTCAGCCGAGCCCGGTGCGAAGCGCGGTGGACATCTGCAGTGTGCTGGTCTGATTGAGGACTGTGTGCGTTGAGGATGCGCCGCCGCCTGGCACTCGGCGCCGCGACGCCGTCTGCTGCTCGGTCGCCCCAGCGGTTCTCGCAGGTGGTTTGTATCGCAGTTGTGCGGACGTGTTGGCGCGTGCGCTGTGCTGGGAGAGTTCGCTTCTGCACCCAAGTGGGGCTTTGCCCTTGTGTGGCGCTGGCGTTGGAGCTGCCGGTCACCATAGGTGGCGCGTGTTGTCTCCCGCCGGCAATGCCACGACAGCACGCTCCCGGGCCTCTGTCGGCAGCGGCAAGCTCAGTTGGGAGCAAGGGTGTTCTCACTAAAACCGTCTACTCGCCTAACTCCGGGCGATTGCGCCTCTCTCGAAACCGACCAAGTACCTAGGACGGCGCTGCGCGCCGCCGGGACCTGAGAGGGTTTCGAGGTGTATCGTGCAGGGGAGCTCGGCCTCCTCCTGTTTGCAGAATAATTGAGCGGACGCTTGCGTGTTCGCGCGGGCCCCCGGGACACACTCCCGGGCGGCCGGCTGCTCAGCTCTAGTTGACGCAGCTCCCTGGTTGATCCTGCCAGTAGTCATATGCTTGTCTCAAAGATTAAGCCATGCATGTCTCAGTACAAGCCGCATTAAGGTGAAACCGCGAATGGCTCATTAAATCAGTTATGGTTCCTTAGATCGTACCCACGTTACTTGGATAACTGTGGTAATTCTAGAGCTAATACATGCAAACAGAGTCCCGACCAGAGATGGAAGGGACGCTTTTATTAGATCAAAACCAATCGGATTGGCTTGTCTGGTCCGTTTGCCTTGGTGACTCTGAATAACTTTGGGCTGATCGCACGGTCCTCGTACCGGCGACGCATCTTTCAAATGTCTGCCTTATCAACTGTCGATGGTAGGTTCTGCGCCTACCATGGTTGTAACGGGTAACGGGGAATCAGGGTTCGATTCCGGAGAGGGAGCCTGAGAAACGGCTACCACATCCAAGGAAGGCAGCAGGCGCGCAAATTACCCACTCCCGGCACGGGGAGGTAGTGACGAAAAATAACGATACGGGACTCATCCGAGGCCCCGTAATCGGAATGAGTACACTTTAAATCCTTTAACGAGTATCTATTGGAGGGCAAGTCTGGTGCCAGCAGCCGCGGTAATTCCAGCTCCAATAGCGTATATTAAAGTTGTTGCGGTTAAAAAGCTCGTAGTTGGATTTGTGTCCCACGCTGTTGGTTCACCGCCCGTCGGTGTTTAACTGGCATGTATCGTGGGACGTCCTGCCGGTGGGGCGAGCCGAAGGGGTGCTTTCGCGTCCCGAGGCGGACCCCGTTTAAATCCTACCAGGGTGCTCTTTGTTGAGTGTCTCGGTGGGCCGGCACGTTTACTTTGAACAAATTAGAGTGCTTAAAGCAGGCAAGCCCGCCTGAATACTGTGTGCATGGAATAATGGAATAGGACCTCGGTTCTATTTTGTTGGTTTTCGGAACCCGAGGTAATGATTAATAGGGACAGGCGGGGGCATTCGTATTGCGACGTTAGAGGTGAAATTCTTGGATCGTCGCAAGACGAACAGAAGCGAAAGCATTTGCCAAGTATGTTTTCATTAATCAAGAACGAAAGTTAGAGGTTCGAAGGCGATCAGATACCGCCCTAGTTCTAACCATAAACGATGCCAGCCAGCGATCCGCCGCAGTTCCTCCGATGACTCGGCGGGCAGCCTCCGGGAAACCAAAGCTTTTGGGTTCCGGGGGAAGTATGGTTGCAAAGCTGAAACTTAAAGGAATTGACGGAAGGGCACCACCAGGAGTGGAGCCTGCGGCTTAATTTGACTCAACACGGGAAACCTCACCAGGCCCGGACACCGGAAGGATTGACAGATTGATAGCTCTTTCTTGATTCGGTGGGTGGTGGTGCATGGCCGTTCTTAGTTGGTGGAGCGATTTGTCTGGTTAATTCCGATAACGAACGAGACTCTAGCCTGCTAACTAGTCGCGTGACATCCTTCGTGCTGTCAGCGATTACTTTTCTTCTTAGAGGGACAGGCGGCTTCTAGCCGCACGAGATTGAGCAATAACAGGTCTGTGATGCCCTTAGATGTTCTGGGCCGCACGCGCGCTACACTGAAGGAATCAGCGTGTCTTCCTAGGCCGAAAGGTCGGGGTAACCCGCTGAACCTCCTTCGTGCTAGGGATTGGGGCTTGCAATTGTTCCCCATGAACGAGGAATTCCCAGTAAGCGCGAGTCATAAGCTCGCGTTGATTACGTCCCTGCCCTTTGTACACACCGCCCGTCGCTACTACCGATTGAATGATTTAGTGAGGTCTTCGGACTGGTACGCGGCATCGACTCTGTCGTTGCCGATGCTACCGGAAAGATGACCAAACTTGATCATTTAGAGGAAGTAAAAGTCGTAACAAGGTTTCCGTAGGTGAACCTGCGGAAGGATCATTACCGACTAGACTGCATGTCTTTCGATGTGCGTGTCGTGTCGCGCAACACGCTACCTGTACGGCAGTGGCCGTGCGCCGCGTGCGGAACCACGCGTGCCTCTCAAAACTAGCGGAAGTGTTGTTGTTGTTGTTGTGTGGTACGAGCGCTGAAGCTCTGGAGCAGCTGGCCTGCGGTACCTGGCGCCTGGCGCCGGTTTTGAATGACGTTCGCCCGAGTGCCTGTCCGCTCCGGTGTGGAGCCGTACGACGCCCATCGGCTGTGAGGCCGTTGGACACAAAAAAAAATAGTGGAACAGGGGCCGTCAGACGCCTCAGTCCCGCAAATGCTACTGTCTTGAAAGAGACAGTGGGAGACTGAAAAGGAAAAGATCACCCAGGACGGTGGATCACTCGGCTCGTGGGTCGATGAAGAACGCAGCAAATTGCGCGTCGACATGTGAACTGCAGGACACATGAACATCGACGTTTCGAACGCACATTGCGGTCCATGGATTCCGTTCCCGGGCCACGTCTGGCTGAGGGTCGGCTACGTATACTGAAGCGCGCGGCGTTTGTCCCGCTTCGGAGACGTGGGAGTGTCGTGGTCGCCTGTGTGGCCGGCCGCGTCTCCTTAAACGTGCGATGCGCGCCCGTCGCCTGGCGGTTCGCATACCGGTACTTTCTCGGTAGCGTGCACAGCCGGCTGGCGGTGTGGCGTGCGACACCTCGTACAACGACCTCAGAGCAGGCGAGACTACCCGCTGAATTTAAGCATATTACTAAGCGGAGGAAAAGAAACTAACAAGGATTCCCCCAGTAGCGGCGAGCGAACAGGGAAGAGTCCAGCACCGAACCCCGCAGGCTGCCGCCTGTCGTGGCATGTGGTGTTTGGGAGGGTCCACTACCCCGACGCCTCGCGCCGAGCCCAAGTCCAACTTGAATGAGGCCACGGCCCGTAGAGGGTGCCAGGCCCGTAGCGGCCGGTGCGAGCGTCGGCGGGACCTCTCCTTCGAGTCGGGTTGCTTGAGAGTGCAGCTCCAAGTGGGTGGTAAACTCCATCTGAGACTAAATATGACCACGAGACCGATAGCGAACAAGTACCGTGAGGGAAAGTTGAAAAGAACTTTGAAGAGAGAGTTCAAAAGTACGTGAAACCGTTCTGGGGTAAACGTGAGAAGTCCGAAAGGTCGAACGGGTGAGATTCACGCCCATCCGGCCACTGGCCCCCGCCCTCGGCAGATGGGGCCGGCCGCCCGCGCGGAGCAATCCGCGGCGGGGTCGTGTCCGGTTGCCTTTCCACTCGCCGCGGGGTGGGGCCGTTCCGGTGTGCGGTGGGCCGCACTTCTCCCCTAGTAGGACGTCGCGACCCGCTGGGTGCCGGCCTACGGCCCGGGTGCGCAGCCTGTCCTTCCGCGGGCCTCGGTTCGCGTCTGTTGGGCAGAGCCCCGGTGTCCTGGCTGGCTGCTCGGCGGTATATCTGGAGGAGTCGATTCGCCCCTTTGGGCGCTCGGGCTCCCGGCAAGCGCGCGCGGTTCTTCCCGGATGACGGACCTACCTGGCCCGGCCCCGGACCCGCGCCGCTGTTGGCTCGGGATGCTCTCGGGCGGAATAATCGCTCCCGTCAGCGGCGCTTCAGCTTTGGACAATTTCACGACCCGTCTTGAAACACGGACCAAGGAGTCTAACATGTGCGCGAGTCATTGGGCTGTACGAAACCTAAAGGCGTAATGAAAGTGAAGGTCTCGCCTTGCGCGGGCCGAGGGAGG
>NW_026062210.1:237500-240000 GCF_023897955.1 Schistocerca gregaria | reverse complement strand
TACCAGATTATCGCTTAACCTAACTGTGGCTGTACCAGATTATCGCTTAACCTAACTGTGGCTGTACCAGATTATCGCTTAACCTAACTGTGGCTGTACCAGATTATCGCTTAACCTAACTGTGGCTGTACCAGATTATCGCTTAACCTAACTGTGGCTGTACCAGATTATCGCTTAACCTAACTGTGGCTGTACCAGATTATCGCTTAACCTAACTGTGGCTGTACCAGATTATCGCTTAACCTAACTGTGGCTGTACCAGATTATCGCTTAACCTAACTGTGGTTGTACCAGATTATCCCTTAACCTAACTCAATTTGTCCCTTAACCTAACTCAATTTGTCCCTTAACCTAACTCAATTTGTCCCTTAACCTAACTCAATTTGTCCCTTAACCTAACTCAATTTGTCCCTTAACCTAACTCAATTTGTCCCTTAACCTAACTCAATTTGTCCCTTAACCTAACTCAATTTGTCCCTTAACCTAACTCAATTTGTCCCTTAACCTAACTCAATTTGTCCCTTAACCTAACTCAATTTGTCCCTTAACCTAACTCAATTTGTCCCTTAACCTAACTCAATTTGTCCCTTAACCTAACCCACGTTGTCCCTTAACCTACCTCAATTTGTCCCTTAACCTAACTCAATTTGTCCCTTAACCTAACTCAATTTGTCCCTTAACCTAACTCAATTTGTCCCTTAACCTAACTCAATTTGTCCCTTAACCTAACTCAATTTGTCCCTTAACCTAACTCAATTTGTCCCTTAACCTAACTCAATTTGTCCCTTAACCTAACTCAATTTGTCCCTTAACCTAACCCACGTTGTCCCTTAACCTAACCCACGTTGTCCCTTAACCTAACCCACGTTGTCCCTTAACCTAACCCACGTTGTCCCTTAACCTAACCCACGTTGTCCCTTAACCTAACCCACGTTGTCCCTTAACCTAACCCACGTTGTCCCTTAACCTAACCCACGTTGTCCCTTAACCTAACCCACGTTGTCCCTTAACCTAACCCACGTTGTCCCTTAACCTAACCCACGTTGTCCCTTAACCTAACCCACGTTGTCCCTTAACCTAACCCACGTTGTCCCTTAACCTAACCCACGTTGTCCCTTAACCTAACCCACGTTGTCCCTTAACCTAACCCACGTTGTCCCTTAACCTAACCCACGTTGTCCCTTAACCTAACCCACGTTGTCCCTTAACCTAACCCACGTTGTCCCTTAACCTAACCCACGTTGTCCCTTTGCCTAACATAGTTCACTGCTCGGAATCTCTGGTGTCGTTGTTATCCTCATGTAGATGTCTTGCGAGTGTTGCTTACTTTCCACATATTCCCGCTATCCACTGTCAATTGTACTGCAATAGGACTATATCGCCCCCCCCCCCCCTCTGCCCCTCTCTTTGTGTCTCCGTCCTCTCAAGCTGGTCGGTCTGGCGTTTGAGTGTTAAATGAGCCTCGCAGCTGTTCAGTTGCGTTCAGATGTCGACGCCCTCAGTGTACGTCGTGGTATGGTCTGTGTCCATTGTCCGCTGATGTCGTACGCGTAACCCACACGCTGTACCGATCATCGGTAGTTACGTACAGAGTGAAGTAGTGTGATACGTGTGACCGTACGCTGGCTGTGCCCAACGGTGTCGAATCTCAATTTCCATATGTTGTGCTCGATGCTACTTGTCTCGTCTCCCAATAACAGCTAGGTTGCACTGTGGTACGCCGTAGAGGCGTGTGGGAGGAACGTACGAACGCATTGTATGTCACCCTGGGTCGCTGGGGGTGGTGGTGCGGTGAGTCAGGTCAGGTCAGCGTGAGCCGTGTGATGTAGTGACGCGTGTATTCCGACTTTGTCGTATTGCCTCACACAAAGTGCTACCCTGGTGGACCGCGTTCCATATCTGGGACATGCCGCAGATGCCGGTTGACAGTGGATCGCGGAAGGGACATCGCATACGTGCGCGGGCCACCTTCCACGTGTTCTCTTCTGCACATGTCGCAGTGTGTATGTGGTCTGATGTAGCGTGTCGTGACACATGACATCCTGGCATGCAAGAATTGTTGAATTCGCAAATGTAGGTGGACATCTACGTTTACTGCCCAAGATACGCAAATGAACTGGAAATCCGTTGTTGAGCGGTTGTTCACGCCGGAGGTGAATCTGTGATGGCGACGATCGGTACAGCTATTAACCGGTTGTTTCAGCGGTACCCGCCACATCCACACACGTGACTAGGCCCATGTGGGTATGAAGCGATACGCGGCGGTGGCTTGGTGGGACTGTTCCCGGCCGGTGAAGGGGGGCCGCCCGGCGTGTTGGCCGCGCGCTGCGTGGGCGCACGCGCAACAGGCGGCTGGTGGGGGGCGCCGAGTGGCAGGAGCGCCAGCCGACGGGCTCGGCAGGCGGCGCAGCTACGCTGCGGCGCACCCTGCACGCGGCGCCTGGTGGCCAAAGTTGGTTCAGCCGAGCCCGGTGCGAAGCGCGGTGGACATCTGCAGTGT
>NW_026062210.1:222500-227500 GCF_023897955.1 Schistocerca gregaria | reverse complement strand
AACCCACGTTGTCCCTTAACCTAACCCACGTTGTCCCTTAACCTAACCCACGTTGTCCCTTAACCTAACCCACGTTGTCCCTTAACCTAACCCACGTTGTCCCTTAACCTAACCCACGTTGTCCCTTAACCTAACCCACGTTGTCCCTTAACCTAACCCACGTTGTCCCTTAACCTAACCCACGTTGTCCCTTAACCTAACCCACGTTGTCCCTTAACCTAACCCACGTTGTCCCTTAACCTAACCCACGTTGTCCCTTAACCTAACCCACGTTGTCCCTTTGCCTAACATAGTTCACTGCTCGGAATCTCTGGTGTCGTTGTTATCCTCATGTAGATGTCTTGCGAGTGTTGCTTACTTTCCACATATTCCCGCTATCCACTGTCAATTGTACTGCAATAGGACTATATCGCCCCCCCCCCCCTCTGCCCCTCTCTTTGTGTCTCCGTCCTCTCAAGCTGGTCGGTCTGGCGTTTGAGTGTTAAATGAGCCTCGCAGCTGTTCAGTTGCGTTCAGATGTCGACGCCCTCAGTGTACGTCGTGGTATGGTCTGTGTCCATTGTCCGCTGATGTCGTACGCGTAACCCACACGCTGTACCGATCATCGGTAGTTACGTACAGAGTGAAGTAGTGTGATACGTGTGACCGTACGCTGGCTGTGCCCAACGGTGTCGAATCTCAATTTCCATATGTTGTGCTCGATGCTACTTGTCTCGTCTCCCAATAACAGCTAGGTTGCACTGTGGTACGCCGTAGAGGCGTGTGGGAGGAACGTACGAACGCATTGTATGTCACCCTGGGTCGCTGGGGGTGGTGGTGCGGTGAGTCAGGTCAGGTCAGCGTGAGCCGTGTGATGTAGTGACGCGTGTATTCCGACTTTGTCGTATTGCCTCACACAAAGTGCTACCCTGGTGGACCGCGTTCCATATCTGGGACATGCCGCAGATGCCGGTTGACAGTGGATCGCGGAAGGGACATCGCATACGTGCGCGGGCCACCTTCCACGTGTTCTCTTCTGCACATGTCGCAGTGTGTATGTGGTCTGATGTAGCGTGTCGTGACACATGACATCCTGGCATGCAAGAATTGTTGAATTCGCAAATGTAGGTGGACATCTACGTTTACTGCCCAAGATACGCAAATGAACTGGAAATCCGTTGTTGAGCGGTTGTTCACGCTGGAGGTGAATCTGTGATGGCGACGATCGGTACAGCTATTAACCGGTTGTTTCAGCGGTACCCGCCACATCCACACACGTGACTAGGCCCATGTGGGTATGAAGCGATACGCGGCGGTGGCTTGGTGGGACTGTTCCCGGCCGGTGAAGGGGGGCCGCCCGGCGTGTTGGCCGCGCGCTGCGTGGGCGCACGCGCAACAGGCGGCTGGTGGGGGGCGCCGAGTGGCAGGAGCGCCAGCCGACGGGCTCGGCAGGCGGCGCAGCTACGCTGCGGCGCACCCTGCACGCGGCGCCTGGCGGCCAAAGTTGGTTCAGCCGAGCCCGGTGCGAAGCGCGGTGGACATCTGCAGTGTGCTGGTCTGATTGAGGACTGTGTGCGTTGAGGATGCGCCGCCGCCTGGCACTCGGCGCCGCGACGCCGTCTGCTGCTCGGTCGCCCCAGCGGTTCTCGCAGGTGGTTTGTATCGCAGTTGTGCGGACGTGTTGGCGCGTGCGCTGTGCTGGGAGAGTTCGCTTCTGCACCCAAGTGGGGCTTTGCCCTTGTGTGGCGCTGGCGTTGGAGCTGCCGGTCACCATAGGTGGCGCGTGTTGTCTCCCGCCGGCAATGCCACGACAGCACGCTCCCGGGCCTCTGTCGGCAGCGGCAAGCTCAGTTGGGAGCAAGGGTGTTCGCACTAAAACCGTCTACTCGCCTAACTCCGGGCGATTGCGCCTCTCTCGAAACCGACCAAGTACCTAGGACGGCGCTGCGCGCCGCCGGGACCTGAGAGGGTTTCGAGGTGTATCGTGCAGGGGAGCTCGGCCTCCTCCTGTTTGCAGAATAATTGAGCGGACGCTTGCGTGTTCGCGCGGGCCCCCGGGACACACTCCCGGGCGGCCGGCTGCTCAGCTCTAGTTGACGCAGCTCCCTGGTTGATCCTGCCAGTAGTCATATGCTTGTCTCAAAGATTAAGCCATGCATGTCTCAGTACAAGCCGCATTAAGGTGAAACCGCGAATGGCTCATTAAATCAGTTATGGTTCCTTAGATCGTACCCACGTTACTTGGATAACTGTGGTAATTCTAGAGCTAATACATGCAAACAGAGTCCCGACCAGAGATGGAAGGGACGCTTTTATTAGATCAAAACCAATCGGATTGGCTTGTCTGGTCCGTTTGCCTTGGTGACTCTGAATAACTTTGGGCTGATCGCACGGTCCTCGTACCGGCGACGCATCTTTCAAATGTCTGCCTTATCAACTGTCGATGGTAGGTTCTGCGCCTACCATGGTTGTAACGGGTAACGGGGAATCAGGGTTCGATTCCGGAGAGGGAGCCTGAGAAACGGCTACCACATCCAAGGAAGGCAGCAGGCGCGCAAATTACCCACTCCCGGCACGGGGAGGTAGTGACGAAAAATAACGATACGGGACTCATCCGAGGCCCCGTAATCGGAATGAGTACACTTTAAATCCTTTAACGAGTATCTATTGGAGGGCAAGTCTGGTGCCAGCAGCCGCGGTAATTCCAGCTCCAATAGCGTATATTAAAGTTGTTGCGGTTAAAAAGCTCGTAGTTGGATTTGTGTCCCACGCTGTTGGTTCACCGCCCGTCGGTGTTTAACTGGCATGTATCGTGGGACGTCCTGCCGGTGGGGCGAGCCGAAGGGGTGCTTTCGCGTCCCGAGGCGGACCCCGTTTAAATCCTACCAGGGTGCTCTTTGTTGAGTGTCTCGGTGGGCCGGCACGTTTACTTCGAACAAATTAGAGTGCTTAAAGCAGGCAAGCCCGCCTGAATACTGTGTGCATGGAATAATGGAATAGGACCTCGGTTCTATTTTGTTGGTTTTCGGAACCCGAGGTAATGATTAATAGGGACAGGCGGGGGCATTCGTATTGCGACGTTAGAGGTGAAATTCTTGGATCGTCGCAAGACGAACAGAAGCGAAAGCATTTGCCAAGTATGTTTTCATTAATCAAGAACGAAAGTTAGAGGTTCGAAGGCGATCAGATACCGCCCTAGTTCTAACCATAAACGATGCCAGCCAGCGATCCGCCGCAGTTCCTCCGATGACTCGGCGGGCAGCCTCCGGGAAACCAAAGCTTTTGGGTTCCGGGGGAAGTATGGTTGCAAAGCTGAAACTTAAAGGAATTGACGGAAGGGCACCACCAGGAGTGGAGCCTGCGGCTTAATTTGACTCAACACGGGAAACCTCACCAGGCCCGGACACCGGAAGGATTGACAGATTGATAGCTCTTTCTTGATTCGGTGGGTGGTGGTGCATGGCCGTTCTTAGTTGGTGGAGCGATTTGTCTGGTTAATTCCGATAACGAACGAGACTCTAGCCTGCTAACTAGTCGCGTGACATCCTTCGTGCTGTCAGCGATTACTTTTCTTCTTAGAGGGACAGGCGGCTTCTAGCCGCACGAGATTGAGCAATAACAGGTCTGTGATGCCCTTAGATGTTCTGGGCCGCACGCGCGCTACACTGAAGGAATCAGCGTGTCTTCCTAGGCCGAAAGGTCGGGGTAACCCGCTGAACCTCCTTCGTGCTAGGGATTGGGGCTTGCAATTGTTCCCCATGAACGAGGAATTCCCAGTAAGCGCGAGTCATAAGCTCGCGTTGATTACGTCCCTGCCCTTTGTACACACCGCCCGTCGCTACTACCGATTGAATGATTTAGTGAGGTCTTCGGACTGGTACGCGGCATCGACTCTGTCGTTGCCGATGCTACCGGAAAGATGACCAAACTTGATCATTTAGAGGAAGTAAAAGTCGTAACAAGGTTTCCGTAGGTGAACCTGCGGAAGGATCATTACCGACTAGACTGCATGTCTTTCGATGTGTCGTGTCGTGTCGCGCAACACGCTACCTGTACGGCAGTGGCCGTGCGCCGCGTGCGGAACCACGCGTGCCTCTCAAAACTAGCGGAAGTGTTGTTGTTGTGTGGTACGAGCGCTGAAGCTCTGGAGCGGCTGGCCTGCGGTACCTGGCGCCTGGCGCCGGTTTTGAATGACGTTCGCCCGAGTGCCTGTCCGCTCCGGTGTGGAGCCGTACGACGCCCATCGGCTGTGAGGCCGTTGGACACAAAAAAAAATAGTGGAACAGGGGCCGTCAGACGCCTCAGTCCCGCAAATGCTACTGTCTTGAAAGAGACAGTGGGAGACTGAAAAGGAAAAGATCACCCAGGACGGTGGATCACTCGGCTCGTGGGTCGATGAAGAACGCAGCAAATTGCGCGTCGACATGTGAACTGCAGGACACATGAACATCGACGTTTCGAACGCACATTGCGGTCCATGGATTCCGTTCCCGGGCCACGTCTGGCTGAGGGTCGGCTACGTATACTGAAGCGCGCGGCGTTTGTCCCGCTTCGGAGACGTGGGAGTGTCGTGGTCGCCTGTGTGGCCGGCCGCGTCTCCTTAAACGTGCGATGCGCGCCCGTCGCCTGGCGGTTCGCATACCGGTACTTTCTCGGTAGCGTGCACAGCCGGCTGGCGGTGTGGCGTGCGACACCTCGTACAACGACCTCAGAGCAGGCGAGACTACCCGCTGAATTTAAGCATATTACTAAGCGGAGGAAAAGAAACTAACAAGGATTCCCCCAGTAGCGGCGAGCGAACAGGGAAGAGTCCAGCACCGAACCCCGCAGGCTGCCGCCTGTCGTGGCATGTGGTGTTTGGGAGGGTCCACTACCCCGACGCCTCGCGCCGAGCCCAAGTCCAACTTGAATGAGGCCACGGCCCGTAGAGGGTGCCAGGCCCGTAGCGGCCGGTGCGAGCGTCGGCGGGACCTCTCCTTCGAGTCGGGTTGCTTGAGAGTGCAGCTCCAAGTGGGTGGTAA
>NW_026062210.1:210000-217500 GCF_023897955.1 Schistocerca gregaria | reverse complement strand
CAACGCTGGGCACAGTCGATACTCGCCGTGTGGTGGAAGGTAAACATTATGCGGTACATCAGTACTTTCCTAATAGTTCGGTCGTCTCACGGCACTGCTTAGTAAATGATGCAAGGCCACATATAGATGATTTATGCGAATGTCCCTATACGTGCTGTAAGACTGGGCACACAACGTGAATCGCACGTCAGCCAGACACTCGAACATGCACTACTCTCGGCCTGCAACGGAGACACACAATACGTAAACATCTGGAATGCGACAATGTCGAGTGCACCCTCTCTGCCACATTGCACCGTCGACACTATGATAACCAGACCAGTAGGTCCACCTATAAAAGCACAATACCACACTCCTCCGACAACTACCATTGCTCAGATAAACCAACACCACCAACACACATCCTACACAGAGGGGCACCAAATATCACCACCCGCCCTCGTGTTATACCACATGAAAAATTGCAGAAGTGAGAGACACAGACCCGCCAGCCTCTTGCTACAAGCATCGAACCGACGTGACGTATCTGACGGTGACTCAGGCATCCGCGTACTGCCACCACTATCCACCCCCCCCCCTCTCTGCCCCCTTCCCACACAATACCAAATTTAACCAACTTTATCGCTTAACCTAACTGTGGTTTTACCAGATTATCGCTTAACCTAACTGTGGTTTTACCAGATTATCGCTTAACCTAACTGTGGCTGTACCAGATTATCGCTTAACCTAACTGTGGCTGTACCAGATTATCGCTTAACCTAACTGTGGCTGTACCAGATTATCGCTTAACCTAACTGTGGCTGTACCAGATTATCGCTTAACCTAACTGTGGCTGTACCAGATTATCGCTTAACCTAACTGTGGCTGTACCAGATTATCGCTTAACCTAACTGTGGCTGTACCAGATTATCGCTTAACCTAACTGTGGTTGTACCAGATTATCCCTTAACCTAACTCAATTTGTCCCTTAACCTAACTCAATTTGTCCCTTAACCTAACTCAATTTGTCCCTTAACCTAACTCAATTTGTACCTTAACCTAACTCAATTTGTCCCTTAACCTAACTCAATTTGTCCCTTAACCTAACTCAATTTGTCCCTTAACCTAACTCAATTTGTCCCTTAACCTAACTCAATTTGTCCCTTAACCTAACTCAATTTGTCCCTTAACCTAACTCAATTTGTCCCTTAACCTAACTCAATTTGTCCCTTAACCTAACTCAATTTGTCCCTTAACCTAACTCAATTTGTCCCTTAACCTAACCCACGTTGTCCCTTAACCTAACTCAATTTGTCCCTTAACCTAACTCAATTTGTCCCTTAACCTAACTCAATTTGTCCCTTAACCTAACTCAATTTGTCCCTTAACCTAACTCAATTTGTCCCTTAACCTAACTCAATTTGTCCCTTAACCTAACTCAATTTGTCCCTTAACCTAACCCACGTTGTCCCTTAACCTAACCCACGTTGTCCCTTAACCTAACCCACGTTGTCCCTTAACCTAACCCACGTTGTCCCTTAACCTAACCCACGTTGTCCCTTAACCTAACCCACGTTGTCCCTTAACCTAACCCACGTTGTCCCTTAACCTAACCCACGTTGTCCCTTAACCTAACCCACGTTGTCCCTTAACCTAACCCACGTTGTCCCTTAACCTAACCCACGTTGTCCCTTAACCTAACCCACGTTGTCCCTTAACCTAACCCACGTTGTCCCTTAACCTAACCCACGTTGTCCCTTAACCTAACCCACGTTGTCCCTTTGCCTAACATAGTTCACTGCTCGGAATCTCTGGTGTCGTTGTTATCCTCATGTAGATGTCTTGCGAGTGTTGCTTACTTTCCACATATTCCCGCTATCCACTGTCAATTGTACTGCAATAGGACTATATCGCCCCCCCCCCCCCTCTGCCCCTCTCTTTGTGTCTCCGTCCTCTCAAGCTGGTCGGTCTGGCGTTTGAGTGTTAAATGAGCCTCGCAGCTGTTCAGTTGCGTTCAGATGTCGACGCCCTCAGTGTACGTCGTGGTATGGTCTGTGTCCATTGTCCGCTGATGTCGTACGCGTAACCCACACGCTGTACCGATCATCGGTAGTTACGTACAGAGTGAAGTAGTGTGATACGTGTGACCGTACGCTGGCTGTGCCCAACGGTGTCGAATCTCAATTTCCATATGTTGTGCTCGATGCTACTTGTCTCGTCTCCCAATAACAGCTAGGTTGCACTGTGGTACGCCGTAGAGGCGTGTGGGAGGAACGTACGAACGCATTGTATGTCACCCTGGGTCGCTGGGGGTGGTGGTGCGGTGAGTCAGGTCAGGTCAGCGTGAGCCGTGTGATGTAGTGACGCGTGTATTCTGACTTTGTCGTATTGCCTCACACAAAGTGCTACCCTGGTGGACCGCGTTCCATATCTGGGACATGCCGCAGATGCCGGTTGACAGTGGATCGCGGAAGGGACATCGCATACGTGCGCGGGCCACCTTCCACGTGTTCTCTTCTGCACATGTCGCAGTGTGTATGTGGTCTGATGTAGCGTGTCGTGACACATGACATCCTGGCATGCAAGAATTGTTGAATTCGCAAATGTAGGTGGACATCTACGTTTACTGCCCAAGATACGCAAATGAACTGGAAATCCGTTGTTGAGCGGTTGTTCACGCTGGAGGTGAATCTGTGATGGCGACGATCGGTACAGCTATTAACCGGTTGTTTCAGCGGTACCCGCCACATCCACACACGTGACTAGGCCCATGTGGGTATGAAGCGATACGCGGCGGTGGCTTGGTGGGACTGTTCCCGGCCGGTGAAGGGGGGCCGCCCGGCGTGTTGGCCGCGCGCTGCGTGGGCGCACGCGCAACAGGCGGCTGGTGGGGGGCGCCGAGTGGCAGGAGCGCCAGCCGACGGGCTCGGCAGGCGGCGCAGCTACGCTGCGGCGCACCCTGCACGCGGCGCCTGGCGGCCAAAGTTGGTTCAGCCGAGCCCGGTGCGAAGCGCGGTGGACATCTGCAGTGTGCTGGTCTGATTGAGGACTGTGTGCGTTGAGGATGCGCCGCCGCCTGGCACTCGGCGCCGCGACGCCGTCTGCTGCTCGGTCGCCCCAGCGGTTCTCGCAGGTGGTTTGTATCGCAGTTGTGCGGACGTGTTGGCGCGTGCGCTGTGCTGGGAGAGTTCGCTTCTGCACCCAAGTGGGGCTTTGCCCTTGTGTGGCTCTGGCGTTGGAGCTGCCGGTCACCATAGGTGGCGCGTGTTGTCTCCCGCCGGCAATGCCACGACAGCACGCTCCCGGGCCTCTGTCGGCAGCGGCAAGCTCAGTTGGGAGCAAGGGTGTTCGCACTAAAACCGTCTACTCGCCTAACTCCGGGCGATTGCGCCTCTCTCGAAACCGACCAAGTACCTAGGACGGCGCTGCGCGCCGCCGGGACCTGAGAGGGTTTCGAGGTGTATCGTGCAGGGGAGCTCGGCCTCCTCCTGTTTGCAGAATAATTGAGCGGACGCTTGCGTGTTCGCGCGGGCCCCCGGGACACACTCCCGGGCGGCCGGCTGCTCAGCTCTAGTTGACGCAGCTCCCTGGTTGATCCTGCCAGTAGTCATATGCTTGTCTCAAAGATTAAGCCATGCATGTCTCAGTACAAGCCGCATTAAGGTGAAACCGCGAATGGCTCATTAAATCAGTTATGGTTCCTTAGATCGTACCCACGTTACTTGGATAACTGTGGTAATTCTAGAGCTAATACATGCAAACAGAGTCCCGACCAGAGATGGAAGGGACGCTTTTATTAGATCAAAACCAATCGGATTGGCTTGTCTGGTCCGTTTGCCTTGGTGACTCTGAATAACTTTGGGCTGATCGCACGGTCCTCGTACCGGCGACGCATCTTTCAAATGTCTGCCTTATCAACTGTCGATGGTAGGTTCTGCGCCTACCATGGTTGTAACGGGTAACGGGGAATCAGGGTTCGATTCCGGAGAGGGAGCCTGAGAAACGGCTACCACATCCAAGGAAGGCAGCAGGCGCGCAAATTACCCACTCCCGGCACGGGGAGGTAGTGACGAAAAATAACGATACGGGACTCATCCGAGGCCCCGTAATCGGAATGAGTACACTTTAAATCCTTTAACGAGTATCTATTGGAGGGCAAGTCTGGTGCCAGCAGCCGCGGTAATTCCAGCTCCAATAGCGTATATTAAAGTTGTTGCGGTTAAAAAGCTCGTAGTTGGATTTGTGTCCCACGCTGTTGGTTCACCGCCCGTCGGTGTTTAACTGGCATGTATCGTGGGACGTCCTGCCGGTGGGGCGAGCCGAAGGGGTGCTTTCGCGTCCCGAGGCGGACCCCGTTTAAATCCTACCAGGGTGCTCTTTGTTGAGTGTCTCGGTGGGCCGGCACGTTTACTTTGAACAAATTAGAGTGCTTAAAGCAGGCAAGCCCGCCTGAATACTGTGTGCATGGAATAATGGAATAGGACCTCGGTTCTATTTTGTTGGTTTTCGGAACCCGAGGTAATGATTAATAGGGACAGGCGGGGGCATTCGTATTGCGACGTTAGAGGTGAAATTCTTGGATCGTCGCAAGACGAACAGAAGCGAAAGCATTTGCCAAGTATGTTTTCATTAATCAAGAACGAAAGTTAGAGGTTCGAAGGCGATCAGATACCGCCCTAGTTCTAACCATAAACGATGCCAGCCAGCGATCCGCCGCAGTTCCTCCGATGACTCGGCGGGCAGCCTCCGGGAAACCAAAGCTTTTGGGTTCCGGGGGAAGTATGGTTGCAAAGCTGAAACTTAAAGGAATTGACGGAAGGGCACCACCAGGAGTGGAGCCTGCGGCTTAATTTGACTCAACACGGGAAACCTCACCAGGCCCGGACACCGGAAGGATTGACAGATTGATAGCTCTTTCTTGATTCGGTGGGTGGTGGTGCATGGCCGTTCTTAGTTGGTGGAGCGATTTGTCTGGTTAATTCCGATAACGAACGAGACTCTAGCCTGCTAACTAGTCGCGTGACATCCTTCGTGCTGTCAGCGATTACTTTTCTTCTTAGAGGGACAGGCGGCTTCTAGCCGCACGAGATTGAGCAATAACAGGTCTGTGATGCCCTTAGATGTTCTGGGCCGCACGCGCGCTACACTGAAGGAATCAGCGTGTCTTCCTAGGCCGAAAGGTCGGGGTAACCCGCTGAACCTCCTTCGTGCTAGGGATTGGGGCTTGCAATTGTTCCCCATGAACGAGGAATTCCCAGTAAGCGCGAGTCATAAGCTCGCGTTGATTACGTCCCTGCCCTTTGTACACACCGCCCGTCGCTACTACCGATTGAATGATTTAGTGAGGTCTTCGGACTGGTACGCGGCATCGACTCTGTCGTTGCCGATGCTACCGGAAAGATGACCAAACTTGATCATTTAGAGGAAGTAAAAGTCGTAACAAGGTTTCCGTAGGTGAACCTGCGGAAGGATCATTACCGACTAGACTGCATGTCTTTCGATGTGCGTGTCGTGTCGTGTCGCGCAACACGCTACCTGTACGGCAGTGGCCGTGCGCCGCGTGCGGAACCACGCGTGCCTCTCAAAACTAGCGGAAGTGTTGTTGTTGTGTGGTACGAGCGCTGAAGCTCTGGAGCGGCTGGCCTGCGGTACCTGGCGCCTGGCGCCGGTTTTGAATGACGTTCGCCCGAGTGCCTGTCCGCTCCGGTGTGGAGCCGTACGACGCCCATCGGCTGTGAGGCCGTTGGACACAAAAAAAAATAGTGGAACAGGGGCCGTCAGACGCCTCAGTCCCGCAAATGCTACTGTCTTGAAAGAGACAGTGGGAGACTGAAAAGGAAAAGATCACCCAGGACGGTGGATCACTCGGCTCGTGGGTCGATGAAGAACGCAGCAAATTGCGCGTCGACATGTGAACTGCAGGACACATGAACATCGACGTTTCGAACGCACATTGCGGTCCATGGATTCCGTTCCCGGGCCACGTCTGGCTGAGGGTCGGCTACGTATACTGAAGCGCGCGGCGTTTGTCCCGCTTCGGAGACGTGGGAGTGTCGTGGTCGCCTGTGTGGCCGGCCGCGTCTCCTTAAACGTGCGATGCGCGCCCGTCGCCTGGCGGTTCGCATACCGGTACTTTCTCGGTAGCGTGCACAGCCGGCTGGCGGTGTGGCGTGCGACACCTCGTACAACGACCTCAGAGCAGGCGAGACTACCCGCTGAATTTAAGCATATTACTAAGCGGAGGAAAAGAAACTAACAAGGATTCCCCCAGTAGCGGCGAGCGAACAGGGAAGAGTCCAGCACCGAACCCCGCAGGCTGCCGCCTGTCGTGGCATGTGGTGTTTGGGAGGGTCCACTACCCCGACGCCTCGCGCCGAGCCCAAGTCCAACTTGAATGAGGCCACGGCCCGTAGAGGGTGCCAGGCCCGTAGCGGCCGGTGCGAGCGTCGGCGGGACCTCTCCTTCGAGTCGGGTTGCTTGAGAGTGCAGCTCCAAGTGGGTGGTAAACTCCATCTGAGACTAAATATGACCACGAGACCGATAGCGAACAAGTACCGTGAGGGAAAGTTGAAAAGAACTTTGAAGAGAGAGTTCAAAAGTACGTGAAACCGTTCTGGGGTAAACGTGAGAAGTCCGAAAGGTCGAACGGGTGAGATTCACGCCCATCCGGCCACTGGCCCCCGCCCTCGGCAGATGGGGCCGGCCGCCCGCGCGGAGCAATCCGCGGCGGGGTCGTGTCCGGTTGCCTTTCCACTCGCCGCGGGGTGGGGCCGTTCCGGTGTGCGGTGGGCCGCACTTCTCCCCTAGTAGGACGTCGCGACCCGCTGGGTGCCGGCCTACGGCCCGGGTGCGCAGCCTGTCCTTCCGCGGGCCTCGGTTCGCGTCTGTTGGGCAGAGCCCCGGTGTCCTGGCTGGCTGCTCGGCGGTATATCTGGAGGAGTCGATTCGCCCCTTTGGGCGCTCGGGCTCCCGGCAAGCGCGCGCGGTTCTTCCCGGATGACGGACCTACCTGGCCCGGCCCCGGACCCGCGCCGCTGTTGGCTCGGGATGCTCTCGGGCGGAATAATCGCTCCCGTCAGCGGCGCTTCAGCTTTGGACAATTTCACGACCCGTCTTGAAACACGGACCAAGGAGTCTAACATGTGCGCGAGTCATTGGGCTGTACGAAACCTAAAGGCGTAATGAAAGTGAAGGTCTCGCCTTGCGCGGGCCGAGGGAGGATGGGGCTTCCCCGCCCTTCACGGGGCGGCGGCCTCCGCACTCCCGGGGCGTCTCGTCCTCATTGCGAGGTGAGGCGCACCTAGAGCGTACACGTTGGGACCCGAAAGATGGTGAACTATGCCTGGCCAGGACGAAGTCAGGGGAAACCCTGATGGAGGTCCGTAGCGATTCTGACGTGCAAATCGATCGTCGGAGCTGGGTATAGGGGCGAAAGACTAATCGAACCATCTAGTAGCTGGTTCCCTCCGAAGTTTCCCTCAGGATAGCTGGTGCTCGTACGAGTCTCATCCGGTAAAGCGA
>NW_026062210.1:200000-205000 GCF_023897955.1 Schistocerca gregaria | reverse complement strand
ACCTAACTCAATTTGTCCCTTAACCTAACTCAATTTGTCCCTTAACCTAACTCAATTTGTCCCTTAACCTAACTCAATTTGTCCCTTAACCTAACTCAATTTGTCCCTTAACCTAACTCAATTTGTCCCTTAACCTAACTCAATTTGTCCCTTAACCTAACTCAATTTCTCCCTTAACCTAACTCAATTTGTCCCTTAACCTAACTCAATTTGTCCCTTAACCTAACTCAATTTGTCCCTTAACCTAACTCAATTTGTCCCTTAACCTAACCCACGTTGTCCCTTAACCTAACCCACGTTGTCCCTTAACCTAACCCACGTTGTCCCTTAACCTAACCCACGTTGTCCCTTAACCTAACCCACGTTGTCCCTTAACCTAACCCACGTTGTCCCTTAACCTAACCCACGTTGTCCCTTAACCTAACCCACGTTGTCCCTTAACCTAACCCACGTTGTCCCTTAACCTAACCCACGTTGTCCCTTAACCTAACCCACGTTGTCCCTTAACCTAACCCACGTTGTCCCTTAACCTAACCCACGTTGTCCCTTAACCTAACCCACGTTGTCCCTTTGCCTAACATAGTTCACTGCTCGGAATCTCTGGTGTCGTTGTTATCCTCATGTAGATGTCTTGCGAGTGTTGCTTACTTTCCACATATTCCCGCTATCCACTGTCAATTGTACTGCAATAGGACTATATCGCCCCCCCCCCCCTCTGCCCCTCTCTTTGTGTCTCCGTCCTCTCAAGCTGGTCGGTCTGGCGTTTGAGTGTTAAATGAGCCTCGCAGCTGTTCAGTTGCGTTCAGATGTCGACGCCCTCAGTGTACGTCGTGGTATGGTCTGTGTCCATTGTCCGCTGATGTCGTACGCGTAACCCACACGCTGTACCGATCATCGGTAGTTACGTACAGAGTGAAGTAGTGTGATACGTGTGACCGTACGCTGGCTGTGCCCAACGGTGTCGAATCTCAATTTCCATATGTTGTGCTCGATGCTACTTGTCTCGTCTCCCAATAACAGCTAGGTTGCACTGTGGTACGCCGTAGAGGCGTGTGGGAGGAACGTACGAACGCATTGTATGTCACCCTGGGTCGCTGGGGGTGGTGGTGCGGTGAGTCAGGTCAGGTCAGCGTGAGCCGTGTGATGTAGTGACGCGTGTATTCCGACTTTGTCGTATTGCCTCACACAAAGTGCTACCCTGGTGGACCGCGTTCCATATCTGGGACATGCCGCAGATGCCGGTTGACAGTGGATCGCGGAAGGGACATCGCATACGTGCGCGGGCCACCTTCCACGTGTTCTCTTCTGCACATGTCGCAGTGTGTATGTGGTCTGATGTAGCGTGTCGTGACACATGACATCCTGGCATGCAAGAATTGTTGAATTCGCAAATGTAGGTGGACATCTACGTTTACTGCCCAAGATACGCAAATGAACTGGAAATCCGTTGTTGAGCGGTTGTTCACGCTGGAGGTGAATCTGTGATGGCGACGATCGGTACAGCTATTAACCGGTTGTTTCAGCGGTACCCGCCACATCCACACACGTGACTAGGCCCATGTGGGTATGAAGCGATACGCGGCGGTGGCTTGGTGGGACTGTTCCCGGCCGGTGAAGGGGGGCCGCCCGGCGTGTTGGCCGCGCGCTGCGTGGGCGCACGCGCAACAGGCGGCTGGTGGGGGGCGCCGAGTGGCAGGAGCGCCAGCCGACGGGCTCGGCAGGCGGCGCAGCTACGCTGCGGCGCACCCTGCACGCGGCGCCTGGCGGCCAAAGTTGGTTCAGCCGAGCCCGGTGCGAAGCGCGGTGGACATCTGCAGTGTGCTGGTCTGATTGAGGACTGTGTGCGTTGAGGATGCGCCGCCGCCTGGCACTCGGCGCCGCGACGCCGTCTGCTGCTCGGTCGCCCCAGCGGTTCTCGCAGGTGGTTTGTATCGCAGTTGTGCGGACGTGTTGGCGCGTGCGCTGTGCTGGGAGAGTTCGCTTCTGCACCCAAGTGGGGCTTTGCCCTTGTGTGGCGCTGGCGTTGGAGCTGCCGGTCACCATAGGTGGCGCGTGTTGTCTCCCGCCGGCAATGCCACGACAGCACGCTCCCGGGCCTCTGTCGGCAGCGGCAAGCTCAGTTGGGAGCAAGGGTGTTCGCACTAAAACCGTCTACTCGCCTAACTCCGGGCGATTGCGCCTCTCTCGAAACCGACCAAGTACCTAGGACGGCGCTGCGCGCCGCCGGGACCTGAGAGGGTTTCGAGGTGTATCGTGCAGGGGAGCTCGGCCTCCTCCTGTTTGCAGAATAATTGAGCGGACGCTTGCGTGTTCGCGCGGGCCCCCGGGACACACTCCCGGGCGGCCGGCTGCTCAGCTCTAGTTGACGCAGCTCCCTGGTTGATCCTGCCAGTAGTCATATGCTTGTCTCAAAGATTAAGCCATGCATGTCTCAGTACAAGCCGCATTAAGGTGAAACCGCGAATGGCTCATTAAATCAGTTATGGTTCCTTAGATCGTACCCACGTTACTTGGATAACTATGGTAATTCTAGAGCTAATACATGCAAACAGAGTCCCGACCAGAGATGGAAGGGACGCTTTTATTAGATCAAAACCAATCGGATTGGCTTGTCTGGTCCGTTTGCCTTGGTGACTCTGAATAACTTTGGGCTGATCGCACGGTCCTCGTACCGGCGACGCATCTTTCAAATGTCTGCCTTATCAACTGTCGATGGTAGGTTCTGCGCCTACCATGGTTGTAACGGGTAACGGGGAATCAGGGTTCGATTCCGGAGAGGGAGCCTGAGAAACGGCTACCACATCCAAGGAAGGCAGCAGGCGCGCAAATTACCCACTCCCGGCACGGGGAGGTAGTGACGAAAAATAACGATACGGGACTCATCCGAGGCCCCGTAATCGGAATGAGTACACTTTAAATCCTTTAACGAGTATCTATTGGAGGGCAAGTCTGGTGCCAGCAGCCGCGGTAATTCCAGCTCCAATAGCGTATATTAAAGTTGTTGCGGTTAAAAAGCTCGTAGTTGGATTTGTGTCCCACGCTGTTGGTTCACCGCCCGTCGGTGTTTAACTGGCATGTATCGTGGGACTTCCTGCCGGTGGGGCGAGCCGAAGGGGTGCTTTCGCGTCCCGAGGCGGACCCCGTTTAAATCCTACCAGGGTGCTCTTTGTTGAGTGTCTCGGTGGGCCGGCACGTTTACTTTGAACAAATTAGAGTGCTTAAAGCAGGCAAGCCCGCCTGAATACTGTGTGCATGGAATAATGGAATAGGACCTCGGTTCTATTTTGTTGGTTTTCGGAACCCGAGGTAATGATTAATAGGGACAGGCGGGGGCATTCGTATTGCGACGTTAGAGGTGAAATTCTTGGATCGTCGCAAGACGAACAGAAGCGAAAGCATTTGCCAAGTATGTTTTCATTAATCAAGAACGAAAGTTAGAGGTTCGAAGGCGATCAGATACCGCCCTAGTTCTAACCATAAACGATGCCAGCCAGCGATCCGCCGCAGTTCCTCCGATGACTCGGCGGGCAGCCTCCGGGAAACCAAAGCTTTTGGGTTCCGGGGGAAGTATGGTTGCAAAGCTGAAACTTAAAGGAATTGACGGAAGGGCACCACCAGGAGTGGAGCCTGCGGCTTAATTTGACTCAACACGGGAAACCTCACCAGGCCCGGACACCGGAAGGATTGACAGATTGATAGCTCTTTCTTGATTCGGTGGGTGGTGGTGCATGGCCGTTCTTAGTTGGTGGAGCGATTTGTCTGGTTAATTCCGATAACGAACGAGACTCTAGCCTGCTAACTAGTCGCGTGACATCCTTCGTGCTGTCAGCGATTACTTTTCTTCTTAGAGGGACAGGCGGCTTCTAGCCGCACGAGATTGAGCAATAACAGGTCTGTGATGCCCTTAGATGTTCTGGGCCGCACGCGCGCTACACTGAAGGAATCAGCGTGTCTTCCTAGGCCGAAAGGTCGGGGTAACCCGCTGAACCTCCTTCGTGCTAGGGATTGGGGCTTGCAATTGTTCCCCATGAACGAGGAATTCCCAGTAAGCGCGAGTCATAAGCTCGCGTTGATTACGTCCCTGCCCTTTGTACACACCGCCCGTCGCTACTACCGATTGAATGATTTAGTGAGGTCTTCGGACTGGTACGCGGCATCGACTCTGTCGTTGCCGATGCTACCGGAAAGATGACCAAACTTGATCATTTAGAGGAAGTAAAAGTCGTAACAAGGTTTCCGTAGGTGAACCTGCGGAAGGATCATTACCGACTAGACTGCATGTCTTTCGATGTGCGTGTCGTGTCGTGTCGCGCAACACGCTACCTGTACGGCAGTGGCCGTGCGCCGCGTGCGGAACCACGCGTGCCTCTCAAAACTAGCGGAAGTGTTGTTGTTGTTGTTGTGTGGTACGAGCGCTGAAGCTCTGGAGCGGCTGGCCTGCGGCGCCTGGCGCCGGTTTTGAATGACGTTCGCCCGAGTGCCTGTCCGCTCCGGTGTGGAGCCGTACGACGCCCATCGGCTGTGAGGCCGTTGGACACAAAAAAAAATAGTGGAACAGGGGCCGTCAGACGCCTCAGTCCCGCAAATGCTACTGTCTTGAAAGAGACAGTGGGAGACTGAAAAGGAAAAGATCACCCAGGACGGTGGATCACTCGGCTCGTGGGTCGATGAAGAACGCAGCAAATTGCGCGTCGACATGTGAACTGCAGGACACATGAACATCGACGTTTCGAACGCACATTGCGGTCCATGGATTCCGTTCCCGGGCCACGTCTGGCTGAGGGTCGGCTACGTATACTGAAGCGCGCGGCGTTTGTCCCGCTTCGGAGACGTGGGAGTGTCGTGGTCGCCTGTGTGGCCGGCCGCGTCTCCTTAAACGTGCGATGCGCGCCCGTCGCCTGGCGGTTCGCATACCGGTACTTTCTCGGTAGCGTGCACAGCCGGCTGGCGGTGTGGCGTGCGACACCTCGTACAACGACCTCAGAGCAGGCGAGACTACC
>NW_026062210.1:187500-195000 GCF_023897955.1 Schistocerca gregaria | reverse complement strand
ACCAAGTGCTCCACCCGCGACCGTACGTGCCCCGCCGAAATCGCAACTCCGGCGGATGAACGGCGGACTTTTCTCGCAGTCGTAAGTTGCAATCCACCCCTATATCTTGCGTCTCATGAAGAGTTATATCAAGTATGCCAAATTCCCGCTGTCCCTATACATGCAGTAAGTTCGTCATGGGCGCTGGCCGGCAGGCCGCGAGACCTGACGCCCGGCGGCAAAGAGTGCTCCTCTGAGGATATAGATGTTCCGTTCCGCCGCACAATGGTGACGGTGACCGCTGCCTGCGGTGGCAACGCTGGGCACAGTCGATACTCGCCGTGTGGTGGAAGGTAAACATTATGCGGTACATCAGTACTTTCCTAATAGTTCGGTCGTCTCACGGCACTGCTTAGTAAATGATGCAAGGCCACATATAGATGATTTATGCGAATGTCCCTATACGTGCTGTAAGACTGGGCACACAACGTGAATCGCACGTCAGCCAGACACTCGAACATGCACTACTCTCGGCCTGCAACGGAGACACACAATACGTAAACATCTGGAATGCGACAATGTCGAGTGCACCCTCTCTGCCACATTGCACCGTCGACACTATGATAACCAGACCAGTAGGTCCACCTATAAAAGCACAATACCACACTCCTCCGACAACTACCATTGCTCAGATAAACCAACACCACCAACACACATCCTACACAGAGGGGCACCAAATATCACCACCCGCCCTCGTGTTATACCACATGAAAAATTGCAGAAGTGAGAGACACAGACCCGCCAGCCTCTTGCTACAAGCATCGAACCGACGTGACGTATCTGACGGTGACTCAGGCATCCGCGTACTGCCACCACTATCCACCCCCCCCCCTCTCTGCCCCCTTCCCACACAATACCAAATTTAACCAACTTTATCGCTTAACCTAACTGTGGTTTTACCAGATTATCGCTTAACCTAACTGTGGCTGTACCAGATTATCGCTTAACCTAACTGTGGCTGTACCAGATTATCGCTTAACCTAACTGTGGCTGTACCAGATTATCGCTTAACCTAACTGTGGCTGTACCAGATTATCGCTTAACCTAACTGTGGCTGTACCAGATTATCGCTTAACCTAACTGTGGCTGTACCAGATTATCGCTTAACCTAACTGTGGCTGTACCAGATTATCGCTTAACCTAACTGTGGTTGTACCAGATTATCCCTTAACCTAACTCAATTTGTCCCTTAACCTAACTCAATTTGTCCCTTAACCTAACTCAATTTGTCCCTTAACCTAACTCAATTTGTCCCTTAACCTAACTCAATTTGTCCCTTAACCTAACTCAATTTGTCCCTTAACCTAACTCAATTTGTCCCTTAACCTAACTCAATTTGTCCCTTAACCTAACTCAATTTGTCCCTTAACCTAACTCAATTTGTCCCTTAACCTAACTCAATTTGTCCCTTAACCTAACTCAATTTGTCCCTTAACCTAACCCACGTTGTCCCTTAACCTAACTCAATTTGTCCCTTAACCTAACTCAATTTGTCCCTTAACCTAACTCAATTTGTCCCTTAACCTAACTCAATTTGTCCCTTAACCTAACTCAATTTGTCCCTTAACCTAACTCAATTTGTCCCTTAACCTAACTCAATTTGTCCCTTAACCTAACTCAATTTGTCCCTTAACCTAACCCACGTTGTCCCTTAACCTAACCCACGTTGTCCCTTAACCTAACCCACGTTGTCCCTTAACCTAACCCACGTTGTCCCTTAACCTAACCCACGTTGTCCCTTAACCTAACCCACGTTGTCCCTTAACCTAACCCACGTTGTCCCTTAACCTAACCCACGTTGTCCCTTAACCTAACCCACGTTGTCCCTTAACCTAACCCACGTTGTCCCTTAACCTAACCCACGTTGTCCCTTAACCTAACCCACGTTGTCCCTTAACCTAACCCACGTTGTCCCTTAACCTAACCCACGTTGTCCCTTAACCTAACCCACGTTGTCCCTTAACCTAACCCACGTTGTCCCTTAACCTAACCCACGTTGTCCCTTAACCTAACCCACGTTGTCCCTTTGCCTAACATAGTTCACTGCTCGGAATCTCTGGTGTCGTTGTTATCCTCATGTAGATGTCTTGCGAGTGTTGCTTACTTTCCACATATTCCCGCTATCCACTGTCAATTGTACTGCAATAGGACTATATCGCCCCCCCCCCCCCTCTGCCCCTCTCTTTGTGTCTCCGTCCTCTCAAGCTGGTCGGTCTGGCGTTTGAGTGTTAAATGAGCCTCGCAGCTGTTCAGTTGCGTTCAGATGTCGACGCCCTCAGTGTACGTCGTGGTATGGTCTGTGTCCATTGTCCGCTGATGTCGTACGCGTAACCCACACGCTGTACCGATCATCGGTAGTTACGTACAGAGTGAAGTAGTGTGATACGTGTGACCGTACGCTGGCTGTGCCCAACGGTGTCGAATCTCAATTTCCATATGTTGTGCTCGATGCTACTTGTCTCGTCTCCCAATAACAGCTAGGTTGCACTGTGGTACGCCGTAGAGGCGTGTGGGAGGAACGTACGAACGCATTGTATGTCACCCTGGGTCGCTGGGGGTGGTGGTGCGGTGAGTCAGGTCAGGTCAGCGTGAGCCGTGTGATGTAGTGACGCGTGTATTCCGACTTTGTCGTATTGCCTCACACAAAGTGCTACCCTGGTGGACCGCGTTCCATATCTGGGACATGCCGCAGATGCCGGTTGACAGTGGATCGCGGAAGGGACATCGCATACGTGCGCGGGCCACCTTCCACGTGTTCTCTTCTGCACATGTCGCAGTGTGTATGTGGTCTGATGTAGCGTGTCGTGACACATGACATCCTGGCATGCAAGAATTGTTGAATTCGCAAATGTAGGTGGACATCTACGTTTACTGCCCAAGATACGCAAATGAACTGGAAATCCGTTGTTGAGCGGTTGTTCACGCTGGAGGTGAATCTGTGATGGCGACGATCGGTACAGCTATTAACTGGTTGTTTCAGCGGTACCCGCCACATCCACACACGTGACTAGGCCCATGTGGGTATGAAGCGATACGCGGCGGTGGCTTGGTGGGACTGTTCCCGGCCGGTGAAGGGGGGCCGCCCGGCGTGTTGGCCGCGCGCTGCGTGGGCGCACGCGCAACAGGCGGCTGGTGGGGGGCGCCGAGTGGCAGGAGCGCCAGCCGACGGGCTCGGCAGGCGGCGCAGCTACGCTGCGGCGCACCCTGCACGCGGCGCCTGGCGGCCAAAGTTGGTTCAGCCGAGCCCGGTGCGAAGCGCGGTGGACATCTGCAGTGTGCTGGTCTGATTGAGGACTGTGTGCGTTGAGGATGCGCCGCCGCCTGGCACTCGGCGCCGCGACGCCGTCTGCTGCTCGGTCGCCCCAGCGGTTCTCGCAGGTGGTTTGTATCGCAGTTGTGCGGACGTGTTGGCGCGTGCGCTGTGCTGGGAGAGTTCGCTTCTGCACCCAAGTGGGGCTTTGCCCTTGTGTGGCGCTGGCGTTGGAGCTGCCGGTCACCATAGGTGGCGCGTGTTGTCTCCCGCCGGCAATGCCACGACAGCACGCTCCCGGGCCTCTGTCGGCAGCGGCAAGCTCAGTTGGGAGCAAGGGTGTTCGCACTAAAACCGTCTACTCGCCTAACTCCGGGCGATTGCGCCTCTCTCGAAACCGACCAAGTACCTAGGACGGCGCTGCGCGCCGCCGGGACCTGAGAGGGTTTCGAGGTGTATCGTGCAGGGGAGCTCGGCCTCCTCCTGTTTGCAGAATAATTGAGCGGACGCTTGCGTGTTCGCGCGGGCCCCCGGGACACACTCCCGGGCGGCCGGCTGCTCAGCTCTAGTTGACGCAGCTCCCTGGTTGATCCTGCCAGTAGTCATATGCTTGTCTCAAAGATTAAGCCATGCATGTCTCAGTACAAGCCGCATTAAGGTGAAACCGCGAATGGCTCATTAAATCAGTTATGGTTCCTTAGATCGTACCCACGTTACTTGGATAACTGTGGTAATTCTAGAGCTAATACATGCAAACAGAGTCCCGACCAGAGATGGAAGGGACGCTTTTATTAGATCAAAACCAATCGGATTGGCTTGTCTGGTCCGTTTGCCTTGGTGACTCTGAATAACTTTGGGCTGATCGCACGGTCCTCGTACCGGCGACGCATCTTTCAAATGTCTGCCTTATCAACTGTCGATGGTAGGTTCTGCGCCTACCATGGTTGTAACGGGGAATCAGGGTTCGATTCCGGAGAGGGAGCCTGAGAAACGGCTACCACATCCAAGGAAGGCAGCAGGCGCGCAAATTACCCACTCCCGGCACGGGGAGGTAGTGACGAAAAATAACGATACGGGACTCATCCGAGGCCCCGTAATCGGAATGAGTACACTTTAAATCCTTTAACGAGTATCTATTGGAGGGCAAGTCTGGTGCCAGCAGCCGCGGTAATTCCAGCTCCAATAGCGTATATTAAAGTTGTTGCGGTTAAAAAGCTCGTAGTTGGATTTGTGTCCCACGCTGTTGGTTCACCGCCCGTCGGTGTTTAACTGGCATGTATCGTGGGACGTCCTGCCGGTGGGGCGAGCCGAAGGGGTGCTTTCGCGTCCCGAGGCGGACCCCGTTTAAATCCTACCAGGGTGCTCTTTGTTGAGTGTCTCGGTGGGCCGGCACGTTTACTTTGAACAAATTAGAGTGCTTAAAGCAGGCAAGCCCGCCTGAATACTGTGTGCATGGAATAATGGAATAGGACCTCGGTTCTATTTTGTTGGTTTTCGGAACCCGAGGTAATGATTAATAGGGACAGGCGGGGGCATTCGTATTGCGACGTTAGAGGTGAAATTCTTGGATCGTCGCAAGACGAACAGAAGCGAAAGCATTTGCCAAGTATGTTTTCATTAATCAAGAACGAAAGTTAGAGGTTCGAAGGCGATCAGATACCGCCCTAGTTCTAACCATAAACGATGCCAGCCAGCGATCCGCCGCAGTTCCTCCGATGACTCGGCGGGCAGCCTCCGGGAAACCAAAGCTTTTGGGTTCCGGGGGAAGTATGGTTGCAAAGCTGAAACTTAAAGGAATTGACGGAAGGGCACCACCAGGAGTGGAGCCTGCGGCTTAATTTGACTCAACACGGGAAACCTCACCAGGCCCGGACACCGGAAGGATTGACAGATTGATAGCTCTTTCTTGATTCGGTGGGTGGTGGTGCATGGCCGTTCTTAGTTGGTGGAGCGATTTGTCTGGTTAATTCCGATAACGAACGAGACTCTAGCCTGCTAACTAGTCGCGTGACATCCTTCGTGCTGTCAGCGATTACTTTTCTTCTTAGAGGGACAGGCGGCTTCTAGCCGCACGAGATTGAGCAATAACAGGTCTGTGATGCCCTTAGATGTTCTGGGCCGCACGCGCGCTACACTGAAGGAATCAGCGTGTCTTCCTAGGCCGAAAGGTCGGGGTAACCCGCTGAACCTCCTTCGTGCTAGGGATTGGGGCTTGCAATTGTTCCCCATGAACGAGGAATTCCCAGTAAGCGCGAGTCATAAGCTCGCGTTGATTACGTCCCTGCCCTTTGTACACACCGCCCGTCGCTACTACCGATTGAATGATTTAGTGAGGTCTTCGGACTGGTACGCGGCATCGACTCTGTCGTTGCCGATGCTACCGGAAAGATGACCAAACTTGATCATTTAGAGGAAGTAAAAGTCGTAACAAGGTTTCTGTAGGTGAACCTGCGGAAGGATCATTACCGACTAGACTGCATGTCTTTCGATGTGCGTGTCGTGTCGTGTCGCGCAACACGCTACCTGTACGGCAGTGGCCGTGCGCCGCGTGCGGAACCACGCGTGCCTCTCAAAACTAGCGGAAGTGTTGTTGTTGTGTGGTACGAGCGCTGAAGCTCTGGAGCGGCTGGCCTGCGGTACCTGGCGCCTGGCGCCGGTTTTGAATGACGTTCGCCCGAGTGCCTGTCCGCTCCGGTGTGGAGCCGTACGACGCCCATCGGCTGTGAGGCCGTTGGACACAAAAAAAAAATAGTGGAACAGGGGCCGTCAGACGCCTCAGTCCCGCAAATGCTACTGTCTTGAAAGAGACAGTGGGAGACTGAAAAGGAAAAGATCACCCAGGACGGTGGATCACTCGGCTCGTGGGTCGATGAAGAACGCAGCAAATTGCGCGTCGACATGTGAACTGCAGGACACATGAACATCGACGTTTCGAACGCACATTGCGGTCCATGGATTCCGTTCCCGGGCCACGTCTGGCTGAGGGTCGGCTACGTATACTGAAGCGCGCGGCGTTTGTCCCGCTTCGGAGACGTGGGAGTGTCGTGGTCGCCTGTGTGGCCGGCCGCGTCTCCTTAAACGTGCGATGCGCGCCCGTCGCCTGGCGGTTCGCATACCGGTACTTTCTCGGTAGCGTGCACAGCCGGCTGGCGGTGTGGCGTGCGACACCTCGTACAACGACCTCAGAGCAGGCGAGACTACCCGCTGAATTTAAGCATATTACTAAGCGGAGGAAAAGAAACTAACAAGGATTCCCCCAGTAGCGGCGAGCGAACAGGGAAGAGTCCAGCACCGAACCCCGCAGGCTGCCGCCTGTCGTGGCATGTGGTGTTTGGGAGGGTCCACTACCCCGACGCCTCGCGCCGAGCCCAAGTCCAACTTGAATGAGGCCACGGCCCGTAGAGGGTGCCAGGCCCGTAGCGGCCGGTGCGAGCGTCGGCGGGACCTCTCCTTCGAGTCGGGTTGCTTGAGAGTGCAGCTCCAAGTGGGTGGTAAACTCCATCTGAGACTAAATATGACCACGAGACCGATAGCGAACAAGTACCGTGAGGGAAAGTTGAAAAGAACTTTGAAGAGAGAGTTCAAAAGTACGTGAAACCGTTCTGGGGTAAACGTGAGAAGTCCGAAAGGTCGAACGGGTGAGATTCACGCCCATCCGGCCACTGGCCCCCGCCCTCGGCAGATGGGGCCGGCCGCCCGCGCGGAGCAATCCGCGGCGGGGTCGTGTCCGGTTGCCTTTCCACTCGCCGCGGGGTGGGGCCGTTCCGGTGTGCGGTGGGCCGCACTTCTCCCCTAGTAGGACGTCGCGACCCGCTGGGTGCCGGCCTACGGCCCGGGTGCGCAGCCTGTCCTTCCGCGGGCCTCGGTTCGCGTCTGTTGGGCAGAGCCCCGGTGTCCTGGCTGGCTGCTCGGCGGTATATCTGGAGGAGTCGATTCGCCCCTTTGGGCGCTCGGGCTCCCGGCAAGCGCGCGCGGTTCTTCCCGGATGACGGACCTACCTGGCCCGGCCCCGGACCCGCGCCGCTGTTGGCTCGGGATGCTCTCGGGCGGAATAATCGCTCCCGTCAGCGGCGCTTCAGCTTTGGACAATTTCACGACCCGTCTTGAAACACGGACCAAGGAGTCTAACATGTGCGCGAGTCATTGGGCTGTACGAAACCTAAAGGCGTAATGAAAGTGAAGGTCTCGCCTTGCGCGGGCCGAGGGAGGAT
>NW_026062210.1:180000-182500 GCF_023897955.1 Schistocerca gregaria | reverse complement strand
ATCGCTTAACCTAACTGTGGCTGTACCAGATTATCGCTTAACCTAACTGTGGCTGTACCAGATTATCGCTTAACCTAACTGTGGCTGTACCAGATTATCGCTTAACCTAACTGTGGCTGTACCAGATTATCGCTTAACCTAACTGTGGCTGTACCAGATTATCGCTTAACCTAACTGTGGCTGTACCAGATTATCGCTTAACCTAACTGTGGCTGTACCAGATTATCGCTTAACCTAACTGTGGCTGTACCAGATTATCGCTTAACCTAACTGTGGTTGTACCAGATTATCCCTTAACCTAACTCAATTTGTCCCTTAACCTAACTCAATTTGTCCCTTAACCTAACTCAATTTGTCCCTTAACCTAACTCAATTTGTCCCTTAACCTAACTCAATTTGTCCCTTAACCTAACTCAATTTGTCCCTTAACCTAACTCAATTTGTCCCTTAACCTAACTCAATTTGTCCCTTAACCTAACTCAATTTGTCCCTTAACCTAACTCAATTTGTCCCTTAACCTAACTCAATTTGTCCCTTAACCTAACTCAATTTGTCCCTTAACCTAACCCACGTTGTCCCTTAACCTAACTCAATTTGTCCCTTAACCTAACTCAATTTGTCCCTTAACCTAACTCAATTTGTCCCTTAACCTAACTCAATTTGTCCCTTAACCTAACTCAATTTGTCCCTTAACCTAACTCAATTTGTCCCTTAACCTAACTCAATTTGTCCCTTAACCTAACTCAATTTGTCCCTTAACCTAACCCACGTTGTCCCTTAACCTAACCCACGTTGTCCCTTAACCTAACCCACGTTGTCCCTTAACCTAACCCACGTTGTCCCTTAACCTAACCCACGTTGTCCCTTAACCTAACCCACGTTGTCCCTTAACCTAACCCACGTTGTCCCTTAACCTAACCCACGTTGTCCCTTAACCTAACCCACGTTGTCCCTTAACCTAACCCACGTTGTCCCTTAACCTAACCCACGTTGTCCCTTAACCTAACCCACGTTGTCCCTTAACCTAACCCACGTTGTCCCTTAACCTAACCCACGTTGTCCCTTAACCTAACCCACGTTGTCCCTTAACCTAACCCACGTTGTCCCTTAACCTAACCCACGTTGTCCCTTTGCCTAACATAGTTCACTGCTCGGAATCTCTGGTGTCGTTGTTATCCTCATGTAGATGTCTTGCGAGTGTTGCTTACTTTCCACATATTCCCGCTATCCACTGTCAATTGTACTGCAATAGGACTATATCGCCCCCCCCCCCCTCTGCCCCTCTCTTTGTGTCTCCGTCCTCTCAAGCTGGTCGGTCTGGCGTTTGAGTGTTAAATGAGCCTCGCAGCTGTTCAGTTGCGTTCAGATGTCGACGCCCTCAGTGTACGTCGTGGTATGGTCTGTGTCCATTGTCCGCTGATGTCGTACGCGTAACCCACACGCTGTACCGATCATCGGTAGTTACGTACAGAGTGAAGTAGTGTGATACGTGTGACCGTACGCTGGCTGTGCCCAACGGTGTCGAATCTCAATTTCCATATGTTGTGCTCGATGCTACTTGTCTCGTCTCCCAATAACAGCTAGGTTGCACTGTGGTACGCCGTAGAGGCGTGTGGGAGGAACGTACGAACGCATTGTATGTCACCCTGGGTCGCTGGGGGTGGTGGTGCGGTGAGTCAGGTCAGGTCAGCGTGAGCCGTGTGATGTAGTGACGCGTGTATTCCGACTTTGTCGTATTGCCTCACACAAAGTGCTACCCTGGTGGACCGCGTTCCATATCTGGGACATGCCGCAGATGCCGGTTGACAGTGGATCGCGGAAGGGACATCGCATACGTGCGCGGGCCACCTTCCACGTGTTCTCTTCTGCACATGTCGCAGTGTGTATGTGGTCTGATGTAGCGTGTCGTGACACATGACATCCTGGCATGCAAGAATTGTTGAATTCGCAAATGTAGGTGGACATCTACGTTTACTGCCCAAGATACGCAAATGAACTGGAAATCCGTTGTTGAGCGGTTGTTCACGCTGGAGGTGAATCTGTGATGGCGACGATCGGTACAGCTATTAACCGGTTGTTTCAGCGGTACCCGCCACATCCACACACGTGACTAGGCCCATGTGGGTATGAAGCGATACGCGGCGGTGGCTTGGTGGGACTGTTCCCGGCCGGTGAAGGGGGGCCGCCCGGCGTGTTGGCCGCGCGCTGCGTGGGCGCACGCGCAACAGGCGGCTGGTGGGGGGCGCCGAGTGGCAGGAGCGCCAGCCGACGGGCTCGGCAGGCGGCGCAGCTACGCTGCGGCGCACCCTGCACGCGGCGCCTGGCGGCCAAAGTTGGTTCAGCCGAGCCCGGTGCGAAGCGCGGTGGACATCTGCAGTGTGCTGGTCTGATTGAGGACTGTGTGCGTTGAGGATGCGCCGCCGCCTGGCACTCGGCGCCGCGACGCCGTCTGCTGCTCGGTCGCCCCAGCGGTTCTCGCAGGTGGTTTGTATCGCAGTTG
>NW_026062210.1:167500-170000 GCF_023897955.1 Schistocerca gregaria | reverse complement strand
CGTTGTCCCTTAACCTAACCCACGTTGTCCCTTAACCTAACCCACGTTGTCCCTTAACCTAACCCACGTTGTCCCTTAACCTAACCCACGTTGTCCCTTTGCCTAACATAGTTCACTGCTCGGAATCTCTGGTGTCGTTGTTATCCTCATGTAGATGTCTTGCGAGTGTTGCTTACTTTCCACATATTCCCGCTATCCACTGTCAATTGTACTGCAATAGGACTATATCGCCCCCCCCCCCCTCTGCCCCTCTCTTTGTGTCTCCGTCCTCTCAAGCTGGTCGGTCTGGCGTTTGAGTGTTAAATGAGCCTCGCAGCTGTTCAGTTGCGTTCAGATGTCGACGCCCTCAGTGTACGTCGTGGTATGGTCTGTGTCCATTGTCCGCTGATGTCGTACGCGTAACCCACACGCTGTACCGATCATCGGTAGTTACGTACAGAGTGAAGTAGTGTGATACGTGTGACCGTACGCTGGCTGTGCCCAACGGTGTCGAATCTCAATTTCCATATGTTGTGCTCGATGCTACTTGTCTCGTCTCCCAATAACAGCTAGGTTGCACTGTGGTACGCCGTAGAGGCGTGTGGGAGGAACGTACGAACGCATTGTATGTCACCCTGGGTCGCTGGGGGTGGTGGTGCGGTGAGTCAGGTCAGGTCAGCGTGAGCCGTGTGATGTAGTGACGCGTGTATTCCGACTTTGTCGTATTGCCTCACACAAAGTGCTACCCTGGTGGACCGCGTTCCATATCTGGGACATGCCGCAGATGCCGGTTGACAGTGGATCGCGGAAGGGACATCGCATACGTGCGCGGGCCACCTTCCACGTGTTCTCTTCTGCACATGTCGCAGTGTGTATGTGGTCTGATGTAGCGTGTCGTGACACATGACATCCTGGCATGCAAGAATTGTTGAATTCGCAAATGTAGGTGGACATCTACGTTTACTGCCCAAGATACGCAAATGAACTGGAAATCCGTTGTTGAGCGGTTGTTCACGCTGGAGGTGAATCTGTGATGGCGACGATCGGTACAGCTATTAACCGGTTGTTTCAGCGGTACCCGCCACATCCACACACGTGACTAGGCCCATGTGGGTATGAAGCGATACGCGGCGGTGGCTTGGTGGGACTGTTCCCGGCCGGTGAAGGGGGGCCGCCCGGCGTGTTGGCCGCGCGCTGCGTGGGCGCACGCGCAACAGGCGGCTGGTGGGGGGCGCCGAGTGGCAGGAGCGCCAGCCGACGGGCTCGGCAGGCGGCGCAGCTACGCTGCGGCGCACCCTGCACGCGGCGCCTGGCGGCCAAAGTTGGTTCAGCCGAGCCCGGTGCGAAGCGCGGTGGACATCTGCAGTGTGCTGGTCTGATTGAGGACTGTGTGCGTTGAGGATGCGCCGCCGCCTGGCACTCGGCGCCGCGACGCCGTCTGCTGCTCGGTCGCCCCAGCGGTTCTCGCAGGTGGTTTGTATCGCAGTTGTGCGGACGTGTTGGCGCGTTTGCTGTGCTGGGAGAGTTCGCTTCTGCACCCAAGTGGGGCTTTGCCCTTGTGTGGCGCTGGCGTTGGAGCTGCCGGTCACCATAGGTGGCGCGTGTTGTCTCCCGCCGGCAATGCCACGACAGCACGCTCCCGGGCCTCTGTCGGCAGCGGCAAGCTCAGTTGGGAGCAAGGGTGTTCGCACTAAAACCGTCTACTCGCCTAACTCCGGGCGATTGCGCCTCTCTCGAAACCGACCAAGTACCTAGGACGGCGCTGCGCGCCGCCGGGACCTGAGAGGGTTTCGAGGTGTATCGTGCAGGGGAGCTCGGCCTCCTCCTGTTTGCAGAATAATTGAGCGGACGCTTGCGTGTTCGCGCGGGCCCCCGGGACACACTCCCGGGCGGCCGGCTGCTCAGCTCTAGTTGACGCAGCTCCCTGGTTGATCCTGCCAGTAGTCATATGCTTGTCTCAAAGATTAAGCCATGCATGTCTCAGTACAAGCCGCATTAAGGTGAAACCGCGAATGGCTCATTAAATCAGTTATGGTTCCTTAGATCGTACCCACGTTACTTGGATAACTGTGGTAATTCTAGAGCTAATACATGCAAACAGAGTCCCGACCAGAGATGGAAGGGACGCTTTTATTAGATCAAAACCAATCGGATTGGCTTGTCTGGTCCGTTTGCCTTGGTGACTCTGAATAACTTTGGGCTGATCGCACGGTCCTCGTACCGGCGACGCATCTTTCAAATGTCTGCCTTATCAACTGTCGATGGTAGGTTCTGCGCCTACCATGGTTGTAACGGGTAACGGGGAATCAGGGTTCGATTCCGGAGAGGGAGCCTGAGAAACGGCTACCACATCCAAGGAAGGCAGCAGGCGCGCAAATTACCCACTCCCGGCACGGGGAGGTAGTGACGAAAAATAACGATACGGGACTCATCCGAGGCCCCGTAATCGGAATGAGTACACTTTAAATCCTTTAACGAGTATCTATTGGAGGGCAAGTCTGGTGCCAGCAGCCGCGGTAAT
>NW_026062210.1:152500-160000 GCF_023897955.1 Schistocerca gregaria | reverse complement strand
AATCGCACGTCAGCCAGACACTCGAACATGCACTACTCTCGGCCTGCAACGGAGACACACAATACGTAAACATCTGGAATGCGACAATGTCGAGTGCACCCTCTCTGCCACATTGCACCGTCGACACTATGATAACCAGACCAGTAGGTCCACCTATAAAAGCACAATACCACACTCCTCCGACAACTACCATTGCTCAGATAAACCAACACCACCAACACACATCCTACACAGAGGGGCACCAAATATCACCACCCGCCCTCGTGTTATACCACATGAAAAATTGCAGAAGTGAGAGACACAGACCCGCCAGCCTCTTGCTACAAGCATCGAACCGACGTGACGTATCTGACGGTGACTCAGGCATCCGCGTACTGCCACCACTATCCACCCCCCCCCCTCTCTGCCCCCTTCCCACACAATACCAAATTTAACCAACTTTATCGCTTAACCTAACTGTGGTTTTACCAGATTATCGCTTAACCTAACTGTGGCTGTACCAGATTATCGCTTAACCTAACTGTGGCTGTACCAGATTATCGCTTAACCTAACTGTGGCTGTACCAGATTATCGCTTAACCTAACTGTGGCTGTACCAGATTATCGCTTAACCTAACTGTGGCTGTACCAGATTATCGCTTAACCTAACTGTGGCTGTACCAGATTATCGCTTAACCTAACTGTGGCTGTACCAGATTATCGCTTAACCTAACTGTGGCTGTACCAGATTATCGCTTAACCTAACTGTGGCTGTACCAGATTATCGCTTAACCTAACTGTGGCTGTACCAGATTATCGCTTAACCTAACTGTGGTTGTACCAGATTATCCCTTAACCTAACTCAATTTGTCCCTTAACCTAACTCAATTTGTCCCTTAACCTAACTCAATTTGTCCCTTAACCTAACTCAATTTGTCCCTTAACCTAACTCAATTTGTCCCTTAACCTAACTCAATTTGTCCCTTAACCTAACTCAATTTGTCCCTTAACCTAACTCAATTTGTCCCTTAACCTAACTCAATTTGTCCCTTAACCTAACTCAATTTGTCCCTTAACCTAACTCAATTTGTCCCTTAACCTAACTCAATTTGTCCCTTAACCTAACCCACGTTGTCCCTTAACCTAACTCAATTTGTCCCTTAACCTAACTCAATTTGTCCCTTAACCTAACTCAATTTGTCCCTTAACCTAACTCAATTTGTCCCTTAACCTAACTCAATTTGTCCCTTAACCTAACTCAATTTGTCCCTTAACCTAACTCAATTTGTCCCTTAACCTAACTCAATTTGTCCCTTAACCTAACCCACGTTGTCCCTTAACCTAACCCACGTTGTCCCTTAACCTAACCCACGTTGTCCCTTAACCTAACCCACGTTGTCCCTTAACCTAACCCACGTTGTCCCTTAACCTAACCCACGTTGTCCCTTAACCTAACCCACGTTGTCCCTTAACCTAACCCACGTTGTCCCTTAACCTAACCCACGTTGTCCCTTAACCTAACCCACGTTGTCCCTTAACCTAACCCACGTTGTCCCTTAACCTAACCCACGTTGTCCCTTAACCTAACCCACGTTGTCCCTTAACCTAACCCACGTTGTCCCTTAACCTAACCCACGTTGTCCCTTAACCTAACCCACGTTGTCCCTTAACCTAACCCACGTTGTCCCTTTGCCTAACATAGTTCACTGCTCGGAATCTCTGGTGTCGTTGTTATCCTCATGTAGATGTCTTGCGAGTGTTGCTTACTTTCCACATATTCCCGCTATCCACTGTCAATTGTACTGCAATAGGACTATATCGCCCCCCCCCCCCCCTCTGCCCCTCTCTTTGTGTCTCCGTCCTCTCAAGCTGGTCGGTCTGGCGTTTGAGTGTTAAATGAGCCTCGCAGCTGTTCAGTTGCGTTCAGATGTCGACGCCCTCAGTGTACGTCGTGGTATGGTCTGTGTCCATTGTCCGCTGATGTCGTACGCGTAACCCACACGCTGTACCGATCATCGGTAGTTACGTACAGAGTGAAGTAGTGTGATACGTGTGACCGTACGCTGGCTGTGCCCAACGGTGTCGAATCTCAATTTCCATATGTTGTGCTCGATGCTACTTGTCTCGTCTCCCAATAACAGCTAGGTTGCACTGTGGTACGCCGTAGAGGCGTGTGGGAGGAACGTACGAACGCATTGTATGTCACCCTGGGTCGCTGGGGGTGGTGGTGCGGTGAGTCAGGTCAGGTCAGCGTGAGCCGTGTGATGTAGTGACGCGTGTATTCCGACTTTGTCGTATTGCCTCACACAAAGTGCTACCCTGGTGGACCGCGTTCCATATCTGGGACATGCCGCAGATGCCGGTTGACAGTGGATCGCGGAAGGGACATCGCATACGTGCGCGGGCCACCTTCCACGTGTTCTCTTCTGCACATGTCGCAGTGTGTATGTGGTCTGATGTAGCGTGTCGTGACACATGACATCCTGGCATGCAAGAATTGTTGAATTCGCAAATGTAGGTGGACATCTACGTTTACTGCCCAAGATACGCAAATGAACTGGAAATCCGTTGTTGAGCGGTTGTTCACGCTGGAGGTGAATCTGTGATGGCGACGATCGGTACAGCTATTAACCGGTTGTTTCAGCGGTACCCGCCACATCCACACACGTGACTAGGCCCATGTGGGTATGAAGCGATACGCGGCGGTGGCTTGGTGGGACTGTTCCCGGCCGGTGAAGGGGGGCCGCCCGGCGTGTTGGCCGCGCGCTGCGTGGGCGCACGCGCAACAGGCGGCTGGTGGGGGGCGCCGAGTGGCAGGAGCGCCAGCCGACGGGCTCGGCAGGCGGCGCAGCTACGCTGCGGCGCACCCTGCACGCGGCGCCTGGCGGCCAAAGTTGGTTCAGCCGAGCCCGGTGCGAAGCGCGGTGGACATCTGCAGTGTGCTGGTCTGATTGAGGACTGTGTGCGTTGAGGATGCGCCGCCGCCTGGCACTCGGCGCCGCGACGCCGTCTGCTGCTCGGTCGCCCCAGCGGTTCTCGCAGGTGGTTTGTATCGCAGTTGTGCGGACGTGTTGGCGCGTGCGCTGTGCTGGGAGAGTTCGCTTCTGCACCCAAGTGGGGCTTTGCCCTTGTGTGGCGCTGGCGTTGGAGCTGCCGGTCACCATAGGTGGCGCGTGTTGTCTCCCGCCGGCAATGCCACGACAGCACGCTCCCGGGCCTCTGTCGGCAGCGGCAAGCTCAGTTGGGAGCAAGGGTGTTCGCACTAAAACCGTCTACTCGCCTAACTCCGGGCGATTGCGCCTCTCTCGAAACCGACCAAGTACCTAGGACGGCGCTGCGCGCCGCCGGGACCTGAGAGGGTTTCGAGGTGTATCGTGCAGGGGAGCTCGGCCTCCTCCTGTTTGCAGAATAATTGAGCGGACGCTTGCGTGTTCGCGCGGGCCCCCGGGACACACTCCCGGGCGGCCGGCTGCTCAGCTCTAGTTGACGCAGCTCCCTGGTTGATCCTGCCAGTAGTCATATGCTTGTCTCAAAGATTAAGCCATGCATGTCTCAGTACAAGCCGCATTAAGGTGAAACCGCGAATGGCTCATTAAATCAGTTATGGTTCCTTAGATCGTACCCACGTTACTTGGATAACTGTGGTAATTCTAGAGCTAATACATGCAAACAGAGTCCCGACCAGAGATGGAAGGGACGCTTTTATTAGATCAAAACCAATCGGATTGGCTTGTCTGGTCCGTTTGCCTTGGTGACTCTGAATAACTTTGGGCTGATCGCACGGTCCTCGTACCGGCGACGCATCTTTCAAATGTCTGCCTTATCAACTGTCGATGGTAGGTTCTGCGCCTACCATGGTTGTAACGGGTAACGGGGAATCAGGGTTCGATTCCGGAGAGGGAGCCTGAGAAACGGCTACCACATCCAAGGAAGGCAGCAGGCGCGCAAATTACCCACTCCCGGCACGGGGAGGTAGTGACGAAAAATAACGATACGGGACTCATCCGAGGCCCCGTAATCGGAATGAGTACACTTTAAATCCTTTAACGAGTATCTATTGGAGGGCAAGTCTGGTGCCAGCAGCCGCGGTAATTCCAGCTCCAATAGCGTATATTAAAGTTGTTGCGGTTAAAAAGCTCGTAGTTGGATTTGTGTCCCACGCTGTTGGTTCACCGCCCGTCGGTGTTTAACTGGCATGTATCGTGGGACGTCCTGCCGGTGGGGCGAGCCGAAGGGGTGCTTTCGCGTCCCGAGGCGGACCCCGTTTAAATCCTACCAGGGTGCTCTTTGTTGAGTGTCTCGGTGGGCCGGCACGTTTACTTTGAACAAATTAGAGTGCTTAAAGCAGGCAAGCCCGCCTGAATACTGTGTGCATGGAATAATGGAATAGGACCTCGGTTCTATTTTGTTGGTTTTCGGAACCCGAGGTAATGATTAATAGGGACAGGCGGGGGCATTCGTATTGCGACGTTAGAGGTGAAATTCTTGGATCGTCGCAAGACGAACAGAAGCGAAAGCATTTGCCAAGTATGTTTTCATTAATCAAGAACGAAAGTTAGAGGTTCGAAGGCGATCAGATACCGCCCTAGTTCTAACCATAAACGATGCCAGCCAGCGATCCGCCGCAGTTCCTCCGATGACTCGGCGGGCAGCCTCCGGGAAACCAAAGCTTTTGGGTTCCGGGGGAAGTATGGTTGCAAAGCTGAAACTTAAAGGAATTGACGGAAGGTCACCACCAGGAGTGGAGCCTGCGGCTTAATTTGACTCAACACGGGAAACCTCACCAGGCCCGGACACCGGAAGGATTGACAGATTGATAGCTCTTTCTTGATTCGGTGGGTGGTGGTGCATGGCCGTTCTTAGTTGGTGGAGCGATTTGTCTGGTTAATTCCGATAACGAACGAGACTCTAGCCTGCTAACTAGTCGCGTGACATCCTTCGTGCTGTCAGCGATTACTTTTCTTCTTAGAGGGACAGGCGGCTTCTAGCCGCACGAGATTGAGCAATAACAGGTCTGTGATGCCCTTAGATGTTCTGGGCCGCACGCGCGCTACACTGAAGGAATCAGCGTGTCTTCCTAGGCCGAAAGGTCGGGGTAACCCGCTGAACCTCCTTCGTGCTAGGGATTGGGGCTTGCAATTGTTCCCCATGAACGAGGAATTCCCAGTAAGCGCGAGTCATAAGCTCGCGTTGATTACGTCCCTGCCCTTTGTACACACCGCCCGTCGCTACTACCGATTGAATGATTTAGTGAGGTCTTCGGACTGGTACGCGGCATCGACTCTGTCGTTGCCGATGCTACCGGAAAGATGACCAAACTTGATCATTTAGAGGAAGTAAAAGTCGTAACAAGGTTTCCGTAGGTGAACCTGCGGAAGGATCATTACCGACTAGACTGCATGTCTTTCGATGTGCGTGTCGTGTCGTGTCGCGCAACACGCTACCTGTACGGCAGTGGCCGTGCGCCGCGTGCGGAACCACGCGTGCCTCTCAAAACTAGCGGAAGTGTTGTTGTTGTGTGGTACGAGCGCTGAAGCTCTGGAGCGGCTGGCCTGCGGTACCTGGCGCCTGGCGCCGGTTTTGAATGACGTTCGCCCGAGTGCCTGTCCGCTCCGGTGTGGAGCCGTACGACGCCCATCGGCTGTGAGGCCGTTGGACACAAAAAAAAATAGTGGAACAGGGGCCGTCAGACGCCTCAGTCCCGCAAATGCTACTGTCTTGAAAGAGACAGTGGGAGACTGAAAAGGAAAAGATCACCCAGGACGGTGGATCACTCGGCTCGTGGGTCGATGAAGAACGCAGCAAATTGCGCGTCGACATGTGAACTGCAGGACACATGAACATCGACGTTTCGAACGCACATTGCGGTCCATGGATTCCGTTCCCGGGCCACGTCTGGCTGAGGGTCGGCTACGTATACTGAAGCGCGCGGCGTTTGTCCCGCTTCGGAGACGTGGGAGTGTCGTGGTCGCCTGTGTGGCCGGCCGCGTCTCCTTAAACGTGCGATGCGCGCCCGTCGCCTGGCGGTTCGCATACCGGTACTTTCTCGGTAGCGTGCACAGCCGGCTGGCGGTGTGGCGTGCGACACCTCGTACAACGACCTCAGAGCAGGCGAGACTACCCGCTGAATTTAAGCATATTACTAAGCGGAGGAAAAGAAACTAACAAGGATTCCCCCAGTAGCGGCGAGCGAACAGGGAAGAGTCCAGCACCGAACCCCGCAGGCTGCCGCCTGTCGTGGCATGTGGTGTTTGGGAGGGTCCACTACCCCGACGCCTCGCGCCGAGCCCAAGTCCAACTTGAATGAGGCCACGGCCCGTAGAGGGTGCCAGGCCCGTAGCGGCCGGTGCGAGCGTCGGCGGGACCTCTCCTTCGAGTCGGGTTGCTTGAGAGTGCAGCTCCAAGTGGGTGGTAAACTCCATCTGAGACTAAATATGACCACGAGACCGATAGCGAACAAGTACCGTGAGGGAAAGTTGGAAAGAACTTTGAAGAGAGAGTTCAAAAGTACGTGAAACCGTTCTGGGGTAAACGTGAGAAGTCCGAAAGGTCGAACGGGTGAGATTCACGCCCATCCGGCCACTGGCCCCCGCCCTCGGCAGATGGGGCCGGCCGCCCGCGCGGAGCAATCCGCGGCGGGGTCGTGTCCGGTTGCCTTTCCACTCGCCGCGGGGTGGGGCCGTTCCGGTGTGCGGTGGGCCGCACTTCTCCCCTAGTAGGACGTCGCGACCCGCTGGGTGCCGGCCTACGGCCCGGGTGCGCAGCCTGTCCTTCCGCGGGCCTCGGTTCGCGTCTGTTGGGCAGAGCCCCGGTGTCCTGGCTGGCTGCTCGGCGGTATATCTGGAGGAGTCGATTCGCCCCTTTGGGCGCTCGGGCTCCCGGCAAGCGCGCGCGGTTCTTCCCGGATGACGGACCTACCTGGCCCGGCCCCGGACCCGCGCCGCTGTTGGCTCGGGATGCTCTCGGGCGGAATAATCGCTCCCGTCAGCGGCGCTTCAGCTTTGGACAATTTCACGACCCGTCTTGAAACACGGACCAAGGAGTCTAACATGTGCGCGAGTCATTGGGCTGTACGAAACCTAAAGGCGTAATGAAAGTGAAGGTCTCGCCTTGCGCGGGCCGAGGGAGGATGGGGCTTCCCCGCCCTTCACGGGGCGGCGGCCTCCGCACTCCCGGGGCGTCTCGTCCTCATTGCGAGGTGAGGCGCACCTAGAGCGTACACGTTGGGACCCGAAAGATGGTGAACTATGCCTGGCCAGGACGAAGTCAGGGGAAACCCTGATGGAGGTCCGTAGCGATTCTGACGTGCAAATCGATCGTCGGAGCTGGGTATAGGGGCGAAAGACTAATCGAACCATCTAGTAGCTGGTTCCCTCCGAAGTTTCCCTCAGGATAGCTGGTCTTCGTACGAGTCTCATCCGGTAAAGCGAATGATTAGAGGCCTTGGGGCCGAAACGACCTCAACCTATTCTCAAACTTTAAATGGGTGAGATCTCCGGCTTGCTTGATATGCTGAAGCCG
>NW_026062210.1:145000-147500 GCF_023897955.1 Schistocerca gregaria | reverse complement strand
TTAACCTAACTCAATTTGTCCCTTAACCTAACTCAATTTGTCCCTTAACCTAACTCAATTTGTCCCTTAACCTAACTCAATTTGTCCCTTAACCTAACTCAATTTGTCCCTTAACCTAACTCAATTTGTCCCTTAACCTAACTCAATTTGTCCCTTAACCTAACTCAATTTGTCCCTTAACCTAACTCAATTTGTCCCTTAACCTAACTCAATTTGTCCCTTAACCTAACTCAATTTGTCCCTTAACCTAACCCACGTTGTCCCTTAACCTAACTCAATTTGTCCCTTAACCTAACTCAATTTGTCCCTTAACCTAACTCAATTTGTCCCTTAACCTAACTCAATTTGTCCCTTAACCTAACTCAATTTGTCCCTTAACCTAACTCAATTTGTCCCTTAACCTAACTCAATTTGTCCCTTAACCTAACTCAATTTGTCCCTTAACCTAACTCAATTTGTCCCTTAACCTAACTCAATTTGTCCCTTAACCTAACCCACGTTGTCCCTTAACCTAACCCACGTTGTCCCTTAACCTAACCCACGTTGTCCCTTAACCTAACCCACGTTGTCCCTTAACCTAACCCACGTTGTCCCTTAACCTAACCCACGTTGTCCCTTAACCTAACCCACGTTGTCCCTTAACCTAACCCACGTTGTCCCTTAACCTAACCCACGTTGTCCCTTAACCTAACCCACGTTGTCCCTTAACCTAACCCACGTTGTCCCTTAACCTAACCCACGTTGTCCCTTAACCTAACCCACGTTGTCCCTTAACCTAACCCACGTTGTCCCTTAACCTAACCCACGTTGTCCCTTAACCTAACCCACGTTGTCCCTTAACCTAACCCACGTTGTCCCTTTGCCTAACATAGTTCACTGCTCGGAATCTCTGGTGTCGTTGTTATCCTCATGTAGATGTCTTGCGAGTGTTGCTTACTTTCCACATATTCCCGCTATCCACTGTCAATTGTACTGCAATAGGACTATATCGCCCCGCCCCCCCCCTCTGCCCCTCTCTTTGTGTCTCCGTCCTCTCAAGCTGGTCGGTCTGGCGTTTGAGTGTTAAATGAGCCTCGCAGCTGTTCAGTTGCGTTCAGATGTCGACGCCCTCAGTGTACGTCGTGGTATGGTCTGTGTCCATTGTCCGCTGATGTCGTACGCGTAACCCACACGCTGTACCGATCATCGGTAGTTACGTACAGAGTGAAGTAGTGTGATACGTGTGACCGTACGCTGGCTGTGCCCAACGGTGTCGAATCTCAATTTCCATATGTTGTGCTCGATGCTACTTGTCTCGTCTCCCAATAACAGCTAGGTTGCACTGTGGTACGCCGTAGGGGCGTGTGGGAGGAACGTACGAACGCATTGTATGTCACCCTGGGTCGCTGGGGGTGGTGGTGCGGTGAGTCAGGTCAGGTCAGCGTGAGCCGTGTGATGTAGTGACGCGTGTATTCCGACTTTGTCGTATTGCCTCACACAAAGTGCTACCCTGGTGGACCGCGTTCCATATCTGGGACATGCCGCAGATGCCGGTTGACAGTGGATCGCGGAAGGGACATCGCATACGTGCGCGGGCCACCTTCCACGTGTTCTCTTCTGCACATGTCGCAGTGTGTATGTGGTCTGATGTAGCGTGTCGTGACACATGACATCCTGGCATGCAAGAATTGTTGAATTCGCAAATGTAGGTGGACATCTACGTTTACTGCCCAAGATACGCAAATGAACTGGAAATCCGTTGTTGAGCGGTTGTTCACGCTGGAGGTGAATCTGTGATGGCGACGATCGGTACAGCTATTAACCGGTTGTTTCAGCGGTACCCGCCACATCCACACACGTGACTAGGCCCATGTGGGTATGAAGCGATACGCGGCGGTGGCTTGGTGGGACTGTTCCCGGCCGGTGAAGGGGGGCCGCCCGGCGTGTTGGCCGCGCGCTGCGTGGGCGCACGCGCAACAGGCGGCTGGTGGGGGGCGCCGAGTGGCAGGAGCGCCAGCCGACGGGCTCGGCAGGCGGCGCAGCTACGCTGCGGCGCACCCTGCACGCGGCGCCTGGCGGCCAAAGTTGGTTCAGCCGAGCCCGGTGCGAAGCGCGGTGGACATCTGCAGTGTGCTGGTCTGATTGAGGACTGTGTGCGTTGAGGATGCGCCGCCGCCTGGCACTCGGCGCCGCGACGCCGTCTGCTGCTCGGTCGCCCCAGCGGTTCTCGCAGGTGGTTTGTATCGCAGTTGTGCGGACGTGTTGGCGCGTGCGCTGTGCTGGGAGAGTTCGCTTCTGCACCCAAGTGGGGCTTTGCCCTTGTGTGGCGCTGGCGTTGGAGCTGCCGGTCACCATAGGTGGCGCGTGTTGTCTCCCGCCGGCAATGCCACGACAGCACGCTCCCGGGCCTCTGTCGGCAGCGGCAAGCTCAGTTGGGAGCAAGGGTGTTCGCACTAAAACCGTCTACTCGCCTAACTCCGGGCGATTGCGCCTCTCTCGAAACCGACCAAGTACCTAGGAC
>NW_026062210.1:135000-140000 GCF_023897955.1 Schistocerca gregaria | reverse complement strand
GGCCACGTGGAGGTGTCGCGCCGGTTCGTACCCATATCCGCAGCAGGTCTCCAAGGTGAAGAGCCTCTAGTCGATAGAATAATGTAGGTAAGGGAAGTCGGCAAATTGGATCCGTAACTTCGGGATAAGGATTGGCTCTGAGGATCGGGGCGTGTCGGGCTTGGTCGGGAAGTGGGTCAGCGCTAACGTGCCGGGCCTGGGCGAGGTGAGTGCCGTAGGGGTGCCGGTAAGTGCGGGCGTTTAGCGCGGGCGTGGTCTGCTCTCGCCGTTGGTTGGCCTCGTGCTGGCCGGCGGTGCAGGATGCGCGCGCCTGCGCGGCGTTCGCGCCCCGGTGCTTCAACCTGCGTGCAGGATCCGAGCTCGGTCCCGTGCCTTGGCCTCCCACGGATCTTCCTTGCTGCGAGGCCGCGTCCGCCTTAGCGTGCTCCTCCGGGGGCGCGCGGGTGCGCGGATTCTCTTCGGCCGCCATTCAACGATCAACTCAGAACTGGCACGGACTGGGGGAATCCGACTGTCTAATTAAAACAAAGCATTGCGATGGCCCTAGCGGGTGTTGACGCAATGTGATTTCTGCCCAGTGCTCTGAATGTCAACGTGAAGAAATTCAAGCAAGCGCGGGTAAACGGCGGGAGTAACTATGACTCTCTTAAGGTAGCCAAATGCCTCGTCATCTAATTAGTGACGCGCATGAATGGATTAACGAGATTCCCGCTGTCCCTATCTACTCCAGGGAAAAGCGGTCTGCGCAGCGCCACCTGGGGGAGGTGTGTTGCCTCCCATAACTGGGTTAAAACCGCCAGGAGACCCTCTGATTCCCCGAAGTCAACGAACGCGTCGGGGCTCAGAGGAACCTGAGTGGGGCGGGGACCGTAATGTCCAATCTCGTGGCCTTGTCGTGGCTCTCTGGCTCAGTAACCCCCTTAGATGGGGCGAAGCTAACACGGGATGGGCCGTCCACGCATGACGTTAAACGGCTAGCCCTTAACTGGGTGCAATCCTCACGGTCCGCACTGGCCCACCGTTAACTAGCAAAAGCGGTGGGTGAGACATGGTCGGTCATGATCCCCCGGTACGTGTGGAGACCCCCCTGGGGAACGTAACTCGGGCTTGAGTGCCGCACCGTCTCGATGATGTCAAACTCCACATATAAGACCCAGCTAACACCATCAACATCTCTGGGCTGTGGATTTGTGAGGGTTGTCGTGTGTCAAGGCAGGACGTAAAACTCCCGTCGCGGCAAGACGTTAAGTGCCCCCAACCCAAGCGAAAGCAAAGGGTGCGTGGCGCAGGGGAAGCTGCGTAACGAGAGACACACCACCTGTCTCTCTTGAGTTGAGCGCGGCGGCTGGGCGAGGGTATGAGGGTAAGTCTCACGACGATCCCGGAGCCCTGCGGTCTGGCTGCTGTAGTTCCTCACGTCCTGGACGACGTTAAATGGTCCCCCAACCCAAAGCGAAAGCAAAGGGTGCATGGCGCAGGGGAAGCTGCGTCGCAAGGGACACAACATCTGTCCCTCGTGCGCTGAACATCTTGCGCACTGGTTCCGACGGCCTGGCTCGCCGGGGTGGGATTCTGCCCTGAGCTGTCAAGTGTCCTTCGCCGTGTCTCTGGACTTCCGAGACATGATCTGCCAAGCCGGGGCGTGGTGACATGTCCCCGGCTAGGTTAGCTGGGTCCAGACCCCTGAACGTCTGGGTGACCGACCCGGCACCTGAGTAGGACCGGGTCCTTGGCCTTGCGTGGGAGCTCGGCCTAGTAGGGGGCGAAGGACGGAGGGTGAATCCGCCCTCCCAGAGTGCGGGGGGCACTTGCCAGGGAAGGAACGGATGAAATCCTCGATGGTAAGGTCGTCGAGGAGGACGAGGGTGCTGGAAACGGCACTCTCAACCTTGCAGCTCGGGTGTGCCCTTGGTCCAGGGGCGGGACTGGTGGGCGAGCTGCCAATAGCCTCCCCCCATGCCAGAGGTGCCGGTCGGGGGTAACAGACGGGCCCCATTTTTTCACTCTCCTTAAATTAATTATGGCACAGAATATGGAGAGTGATTCTGCGCTTTTGGAGCCGGTGGCTCCTTCGTTAGAAGAAAGCTATGACATGAGCGTAATTGAGAGACATTCACGCTACCTCCGATTGTTGGAAAGTAGCGTGAAACATGGAAAGATTAATGCAGAGCAAGTCAAGGTCCTAAAAGAGACAATTGCGAACTGGGCGTTAGCCCATGCTCACCTTGAGGGTCAGTATGCAGAATTGAAGAAAGAGAATGAAAGACTGAGGAAAGAACTACAAAAACCAGTTCGAACTTATGCCTCAGTGGCTGCTGCTGTACCTGTAAAGACAACAGTTCAAGACACAATAAAGCGAAGTCTTGAGAAAGTGACGCCGACTGTTTTCGTCAAACCTAAAAAAGGTGAAGATATACGGAAGGTGCGGGAAAATTTCGAAAAGAGTGTTAATCCAAAAGTGGATAAGATTAAGATTAATGCAGTAAGAAACACCCGCAATGCCTTAATAGTTGAGGTTGCCACGCCAGAAGACAGTGACAAACTAGTGAATAATGTCAAATTAAAAGAACATTTTGTATGTGAAAAGCCGCGAAAGAGACGTCCTCTAATGATGATTTATGACGTTCCAACGTACATGAATCAAGATGACATTCTTGAATCTGTGTATACACAGAACTTTGAAGAACATTACTCGAAACAGGAATTTCTTGAAAAATTTAAATTAAGATTTAAGGCAGGGCCTAGAGATCGGTCCACTGTTCACCATGCTGCGGAGGTGGATCCGGAATTAAGAAAGATCATAATTAAGACAGGTAGACTGTACATAGGGTACGGTGCATTATCGGTGAAAGACTATACAGCCTTGCCGAGGTGTACAAAATGTCAAGATTATACGCATGTGGCCAAGTATTGTGAATTTAAAAACGCAGTTTGTGCTCACTGCGGTGAAGAAGGCCATGAGAGAAAAAATTGTCCAAAACAATCCCAGCCAGCAGTCTGTATACCATGCAAGTATAGGAAACGTACGTGTAGCACTCCTGGTAGGGAGTGCTTTACGTACAAGTTGCTATTACAAAGATTAATACAACGTACAGATTATGGAGATCCATAAAAATACTCCAAAATATAAGTCCCCAAGTAAATTAGCGAGAGACGCTCAGCGTTGGCAAAGGTTGAGGGCATCCCAAATATCTCTGTCTCTTACAGATGTGTCGTCGGCTGCTGCAGGGTCGGCTTCCGGTGTGGGATCTGTCCCCTGTCCGGGGTCTTCGTCCGAGGCGTCGGGGCAACCCGGCACTGGTGGCGTCGATCGTGCTAAGGCGGCGGTGGTTTCCATCGTCGAGAGTGGCCAAACCGACGCTTGTAAGGATAAAGACACCAATAAAGATGTGGAAGTAGAAAACCTGGCTTCTGGTGTCGGTTCTGTAGAGACTTTAACTTTAACAGACAGCTCCTTTGCTAATAAAACGTATACACAATGTCCTCCAAATGATGTTTATGTGATGTGTGAAAATGCAATGAAGCTTCGTAGATTAGAAGAACCTCAACTGCTAACATTAGCGTTAAGACAGCTTGTGCGGGTCGGACACCCGGATGGGGACAGAATTACTTTCCCAACTCTGGAGGATGTCGACTGTATTCAGCTGGCATCAGTCAACTTGCCTTTTGAGTATAAAGAACTGTTGAGTCTGGTTAAAGAAGTTTTTCGAAGAAGGGGAAGGGAATTCAATTTGCAGAAGATATACAAAGAAATGGTAAAGATGTATGGAAGGGTAATGTTTGTTCCCTCCCTCCAGTTTCCAAACAGCTATGTACATACAAGATACCCTCCCGATCTCTGACCTCAAAGTTGTACAAATAAATGCAATGCGAAGCTTCTTAGTCACGCAGGAGTTGCGAAAGCTCGCAGAGGAGCGTACTATAGACATTTTAACAATCCAAGAACCAAACTCTGTCTCTGGCCGTGTCTCGGGCTTTCCCGTAACATCGCAAGTAATAACTTTTGGCAATAATCCTATGACAGCAGTTGTTGTCCTTAATAAATTAATAAAGACAACTATACTAACACAATTTTGCAATAGTCATGTTATTGTTGTAGAATTAAACATGCTGCAGACCCGTTTGTATTTAGTTAATGTTTATTGTCAATATCGTGAACATATTGATCATTACTTGCACCAGCTAACATTAATTCTGAGAGCCTTAGAAGGGAAACCTGTGGTGATAACAATGGATTGCAATGCGAAATCCCCACTCTGGCACAGTCCCCATGTTGATGATCGGGGTGGCGCTATGGAAGATCTGATAATGGAATTTCATTTATATGTAGAAAACAGACCTGGAAATCCACCTACTTATAGAAGTAGGGCTGGTGTTGAGACCAACATAGATGTCACCTTAACAACGAGAAATCTAACAGACAGAATTTCTAACTGGACTGTACATGACGGATTAACAGTAAGTGATCACAATGTAATTGAGTTCCAAATTCTTGTGGAACCTGGCGACGTGCCAGAGGATTGGGTTTTGCAGTATGATTATGGGAGGGCCAACTGGGAGCTGCTAGAGGCAGAGTGCAATCCACCAGAGTTGGGTGACGGACTTTTTCAAATTGATGAAGCAGTGGACGCCCTTACGTCTTCTATTAAGTCGGCTGTAACCGTTGCAATACCACAAAAAAGGCGTTTCATCCGCAAGGTAACTGCTCCATGGACCCCAGAGCTTACCAGGCTCCGGCAGTCTATGCGACGAGCAAGGAGGAATTACCAGAGAAGCTTCACCAGGGACGAAAGACAGTACCACCTGGAAAGATACAGAAGACTAAAATGGATATTTAAAGATACACTTTATACTCACAGACAACAAAGTTGGAAGGACTTTGTAGCATCACACTTGATAACGGATCCATGGGGCCTTCCGTATAAAATCGTCAGAGAAAAAATACATTCCCCTATGAACCTCTCGACTGTCAAAATTGGACAGACAGACACAATGACAAC
>NW_026062210.1:122500-130000 GCF_023897955.1 Schistocerca gregaria | reverse complement strand
CGGCAAAGAGTGCTCCTCTGAGGATATAGATGTTCCGTTCCGCCGCACAATGGTGACGGTGACCGCTGCCTGCGGTGGCAACGCTGGGCACAGTCGATACTCGCCGTGTGGTGGAAGGTAAACATTATGCGGTACATCAGTACTTTCCTAATAGTTCGGTCGTCTCACGGCACTGCTTAGTAAATGATGCAAGGCCACATATAGATGATTTATGCGAATGTCCCTATACGTGCTGTAAGACTGGGCACACAACGTGAATCGCACGTCAGCCAGACACTCGAACATGCACTACTCTCGGCCTGCAACGGAGACACACAATACGTAAACATCTGGAATGCGACAATGTCGAGTGCACCCTCTCTGCCACATTGCACCGTCGACACTATGATAACCAGACCAGTAGGTCCACCTATAAAAGCACAATACCACACTCCTCCGACAACTACCATTGCTCAGATAAACCAACACCACCAACACACATCCTACACAGAGGGGCACCAAATATCACCACCCGCCCTCGTGTTATACCACATGAAAAATTGCAGAAGTGAGAGACACAGACCCGCCAGCCTCTTGCTACAAGCATCGAACCGACGTGACGTATCTGACGGTGACTCAGGCATCCGCGTACTGCCACCACTATCCACCCCCCCCCCCTCTCTGCCCCCTTCCCACACAATACCAAATTTAACCAACTTTATCGCTTAACCTAACTGTGGTTTTACCAGATTATCGCTTAACCTAACTGTGGCTGTACCAGATTATCGCTTAACCTAACTGTGGCTGTACCAGATTATCGCTTAACCTAACTGTGGCTGTACCAGATTATCGCTTAACCTAACTGTGGCTGTACCAGATTATCGCTTAACCTAACTGTGGCTGTACCAGATTATCGCTTAACCTAACTGTGGCTGTACCAGATTATCGCTTAACCTAACTGTGGCTGTACCAGATTATCGCTTAACCTAACTGTGGCTGTACCAGATTATCGCTTAACCTAACTGTGGCTGTACCAGATTATCGCTTAACCTAACTGTGGCTGTACCAGATTATCGCTTAACCTAACTGTGGTTGTACCAGATTATCCCTTAACCTAACTCAATTTGTCCCTTAACCTAACTCAATTTGTCCCTTAACCTAACTCAATTTGTCCCTTAACCTAACTCAATTTGTCCCTTAACCTAACTCAATTTGTCCCTTAACCTAACTCAATTTGTCCCTTAACCTAACTCAATTTGTCCCTTAACCTAACTCAATTTGTCCCTTAACCTAACTCAATTTGTCCCTTAACCTAACTCAATTTGTCCCTTAACCTAACTCAATTTGTCCCTTAACCTAACTCAATTTGTCCCTTAACCTAACTCAATTTGTCCCTTAACCTAACTCAATTTGTCCCTTAACCTAACTCAATTTGTCCCTTAACCTAACTCAATTTGTCCCTTAACCTAACTCAATTTGTCCCTTAACCTAACCCACGTTGTCCCTTAACCTAACTCAATTTGTCCCTTAACCTAACTCAATTTGTCCCTTAACCTAACTCAATTTGTCCCTTAACCTAACTCAATTTGTCCCTTAACCTAACTCAATTTGTCCCTTAACCTAACCCACGTTGTCCCTTAACCTAACCCACGTTGTCCCTTAACCTAACCCACGTTGTCCCTTAACCTAACCCACGTTGTCCCTTAACCTAACCCACGTTGTCCCTTAACCTAACCCACGTTGTCCCTTAACCTAACCCACGTTGTCCCTTAACCTAACCCACGTTGTCCCTTAACCTAACCCACGTTGTCCCTTAACCTAACCCACGTTGTCCCTTAACCTAACCCACGTTGTCCCTTAACCTAACCCACGTTGTCCCTTTGCCTAACATAGTTCACTGCTCGGAATCTCTGGTGTCGTTGTTATCCTCATGTAGATGTCTTGCGAGTGTTGCTTACTTTCCACATATTCCCGCTATCCACTGTCAATTGTACTGCAATAGGACTATATCGCCCCCCCCCCCCCCCTCTGCCCCTCTCTTTGTGTCTCCGTCCTCTCAAGCTGGTCGGTCTGGCGTTTGAGTGTTAAATGAGCCTCGCAGCTGTTCAGTTGCGTTCAGATGTCGACGCCCTCAGTGTACGTCGTGGTATGGTCTGTGTCCATTGTCCGCTGATGTCGTACGCGTAACCCACACGCTGTACCGATCATCGGTAGTTACGTACAGAGTGAAGTAGTGTGATACGTGTGACCGTACGCTGGCTGTGCCCAACGGTGTCGAATCTCAATTTCCATATGTTGTGCTCGATGCTACTTGTCTCGTCTCCCAATAACAGCTAGGTTGCACTGTGGTACGCCGTAGAGGCGTGTGGGAGGAACGTACGAACGCATTGTATGTCACCCTGGGTCGCTGGGGGTGGTGGTGCGGTGAGTCAGGTCAGGTCAGCGTGAGCCGTGTGATGTAGTGACGCGTGTATTCCGACTTTGTCGTATTGCCTCACACAAAGTGCTACCCTGGTGGACCGCGTTCCATATCTGGGACATGCCGCAGATGCCGGTTGACAGTGGATCGCGGAAGGGACATCGCATACGTGCGCGGGCCACCTTCCACGTGTTCTCTTCTGCACATGTCGCAGTGTGTATGTGGTCTGATGTAGCGTGTCGTGACACATGACATCCTGGCATGCAAGAATTGTTGAATTCGCAAATGTAGGTGGACATCTACGTTTACTGCCCAAGATACGCAAATGAACTGGAAATCCGTTGTTGAGCGGTTGTTCACGCTGGAGGTGAATCTGTGATGGCGACGATCGGTACAGCTATTAACCGGTTGTTTCAGCGGTACCCGCCACATCCACACACGTGACTAGGCCCATGTGGGTATGAAGCGATACGCGGCGGTGGCTTGGTGGGACTGTTCCCGGCCGGTGAAGGGGGGCCGCCCGGCGTGTTGGCCGCGCGCTGCGTGGGCGCACGCGCAACAGGCGGCTGGTGGGGGGCGCCGAGTGGCAGGAGCGCCAGCCGACGGGCTCGGCAGGCGGCGCAGCTACGCTGCGGCGCACCCTGCACGCGGCGCCTGGCGGCCAAAGTTGGTTCAGCCGAGCCCGGTGCGAAGCGCGGTGGACATCTGCAGTGTGCTGGTCTGATTGAGGACTGTGTGCGTTGAGGATGCGCCGCCGCCTGGCACTCGGCGCCGCGACGCCGTCTGCTGCTCGGTCGCCCCAGCGGTTCTCGCAGGTGGTTTGTATCGCAGTTGTGCGGACGTGTTGGCGCGTGCGCTGTGCTGGGAGAGTTCGCTTCTGCACCCAAGTGGGGCTTTGCCCTTGTGTGGCGCTGGCGTTGGAGCTGCCGGTCACCATAGGTGGCGCGTGTTGTCTCCCGCCGGCAATGCCACGACAGCACGCTCCCGGGCCTCTGTCGGCAGCGGCAAGCTCAGTTGGGAGCAAGGGTGTTCGCACTAAAACCGTCTACTCGCCTAACTCCGGGCGATTGCGCCTCTCTCGAAACCGACCAAGTACCTAGGACGGCGCTGCGCGCCGCCGGGACCTGAGAGGGTTTCGAGGTGTATCGTGCAGGGGAGCTCGGCCTCCTCCTGTTTGCAGAATAATTGAGCGGACGCTTGCGTGTTCGCGCGGGCCCCCGGGACACACTCCCGGGCGGCCGGCTGCTCAGCTCTAGTTGACGCAGCTCCCTGGTTGATCCTGCCAGTAGTCATATGCTTGTCTCAAAGATTAAGCCATGCATGTCTCAGTACAAGCCGCATTAAGGTGAAACCGCGAATGGCTCATTAAATCAGTTATGGTTCCTTAGATCGTACCCACGTTACTTGGATAACTGTGGTAATTCTAGAGCTAATACATGCAAACAGAGTCCCGACCAGAGATGGAAGGGACGCTTTTATTAGATCAAAACCAATCGGATTGGCTTGTCTGGTCCGTTTGCCTTGGTGACTCTGAATAACTTTGGGCTGATCGCACGGTCCTCGTACCGGCGACGCATCTTTCAAATGTCTGCCTTATCAACTGTCGATGGTAGGTTCTGCGCCTACCATGGTTGTAACGGGTAACGGGGAATCAGGGTTCGATTCCGGAGAGGGAGCCTGAGAAACGGCTACCACATCCAAGGAAGGCAGCAGGCGCGCAAATTACCCACTCCCGGCACGGGGAGGTAGTGACGAAAAATAACGATACGGGACTCATCCGAGGCCCCGTAATCGGAATGAGTACACTTTAAATCCTTTAACGAGTATCTATTGGAGGGCAAGTCTGGTGCCAGCAGCCGCGGTAATTCCAGCTCCAATAGCGTATATTAAAGTTGTTGCGGTTAAAAAGCTCGTAGTTGGATTTGTGTCCCACGCTGTTGGTTCACCGCCCGTCGGTGTTTAACTGGCATGTATCGTGGGACGTCCTGCCGGTGGGGCGAGCCGAAGGGGTGCTTTCGCGTCCCGAGGCGGACCCCGTTTAAATCCTACCAGGGTGCTCTTTGTTGAGTGTCTCGGTGGGCCGGCACGTTTACTTTGAACAAATTAGAGTGCTTAAAGCAGGCAAGCCCGCCTGAATACTGTGTGCATGGAATAATGGAATAGGACCTCGGTTCTATTTTGTTGGTTTTCGGAACCCGAGGTAATGATTAATAGGGACAGGCGGGGGCATTCGTATTGCGACGTTAGAGGTGAAATTCTTGGATCGTCGCAAGACGAACAGAAGCGAAAGCATTTGCCAAGTATGTTTTCATTAATCAAGAACGAAAGTTAGAGGTTCGAAGGCGATCAGATACCGCCCTAGTTCTAACCATAAACGATGCCAGCCAGCGATCCGCCGCAGTTCCTCCGATGACTCGGCGGGCAGCCTCCGGGAAACCAAAGCTTTTGGGTTCCGGGGGAAGTATGGTTGCAAAGCTGAAACTTAAAGGAATTGACGGAAGGGCACCACCAGGAGTGGAGCCTGCGGCTTAATTTGACTCAACACGGGAAACCTCACCAGGCCCGGACACCGGAAGGATTGACAGATTGATAGCTCTTTCTTGATTCGGTGGGTGGTGGTGCATGGCCGTTCTTAGTTGGTGGAGCGATTTGTCTGGTTAATTCCGATAACGAACGAGACTCTAGCCTGCTAACTAGTCGCGTGACATCCTTCGTGCTGTCAGCGATTACTTTTCTTCTTAGAGGGACAGGCGGCTTCTAGCCGCACGAGATTGAGCAATAACAGGTCTGTGATGCCCTTAGATGTTCTGGGCCGCACGCGCGCTACACTGAAGGAATCAGCGTGTCTTCCTAGGCCGAAAGGTCGGGGTAACCCGCTGAACCTCCTTCGTGCTAGGGATTGGGGCTTGCAATTGTTCCCCATGAACGAGGAATTCCCAGTAAGCGCGAGTCATAAGCTCGCGTTGATTACGTCCCTGCCCTTTGTACACACCGCCCGTCGCTACTACCGATTGAATGATTTAGTGAGGTCTTCGGACTGGTACGCGGCATCGACTCTGTCGTTGCCGATGCTACCGGAAAGATGACCAAACTTGATCATTTAGAGGAAGTAAAAGTCGTAACAAGGTTTCCGTAGGTGAACCTGCGGAAGGATCATTACCGACTAGACTGCATGTCTTTCGATGTGCGTGTCGTGTCGTGTCGCGCAACACGCTACCTGTACGGCAGTGGCCGTGCGCCGCGTGCGGAACCACGCGTGCCTCTCAAAACTAGCGGAAGTGTTGTTGTTGTGTGGTACGAGCGCTGAAGCTCTGGAGCGGCTGGCCTGCGGTACCTGGCGCCTGGCGCCGGTTTTGAATGACGTTCGCCCGAGTGCCTGTCCGCTCCGGTGTGGAGCCGTACGACGCCCATCGGCTGTGAGGCCGTTGGACACAAAAAAAAATAGTGGAACAGGGGCCGTCAGACGCCTCAGTCCCGCAAATGCTACTGTCTTGAAAGAGACAGTGGGAGACTGAAAAGGAAAAGATCACCCAGGACGGTGGATCACTCGGCTCGTGGGTCGATGAAGAACGCAGCAAATTGCGCGTCGACATGTGAACTGCAGGACACATGAACATCGACGTTTCGAACGCACATTGCGGTCCATGGATTCCGTTCCCGGGCCACGTCTGGCTGAGGGTCGGCTACGTATACTGAAGCGCGCGGCGTTTGTCCCGCTTCGGAGACGTGGGAGTGTCGTGGTCGCCTGTGTGGCCGGCCGCGTCTCCTTAAACGTGCGATGCGCGCCCGTCGCCTGGCGGTTCGCATACCGGTACTTTCTCGGTAGCGTGCACAGCCGGCTGGCGGTGTGGCGTGCGACACCTCGTACAACGACCTCAGAGCAGGCGAGACTACCCGCTGAATTTAAGCATATTACTAAGCGGAGGAAAAGAAACTAACAAGGATTCCCCCAGTAGCGGCGAGCGAACAGGGAAGAGTCCAGCACCGAACCCCGCAGGCTGCCGCCTGTCGTGGCATGTGGTGTTTGGGAGGGTCCACTACCCCGACGCCTCGCGCCGAGCCCAAGTCCAACTTGAATGAGGCCACGGCCCGTAGAGGGTGCCAGGCCCGTAGCGGCCGGTGCGAGCGTCGGCGGGACCTCTCCTTCGAGTCGGGTTGCTTGAGAGTGCAGCTCCAAGTGGGTGGTAAACTCCATCTGAGACTAAATATGACCACGAGACCGATAGCGAACAAGTACCGTGAGGGAAAGTTGAAAAGAACTTTGAAGAGAGAGTTCAAAAGTACGTGAAACCGTTCTGGGGTAAACGTGAGAAGTCCGAAAGGTCGAACGGGTGAGATTCACGCCCATCCGGCCACTGGCCCCCGCCCTCGGCAGATGGGGCCGGCCGCCCGCGCGGAGCAATCCGCGGCGGGGTCGTGTCCGGTTGCCTTTCCACTCGCCGCGGGGTGGGGCCGTTCCGGTGTGCGGTGGGCCGCACTTCTCCCCTAGTAGGACGTCGCGACCCGCTGGGTGCCGGCCTACGGCCCGGGTGCGCAGCCTGTCCTTCCGCGGGCCTCGGTTCGCGTCTGTTGGGCAGAGCCCCGGTGTCCTGGCTGGCTGCTCGGCGGTATATCTGGAGGAGTCGATTCGCCCCTTTGGGCGCTCGGGCTCCCGGCAAGCGCGCGCGGTTCTTCCCGGATGACGGACCTACCTGGCCCGGCCCCGGACCCGCGCCGCTGTTGGCTCGGGATGCTCTCGGGCGGAATAATCGCTCCCGTCAGCGGCGCTTCAGCTTTGGACAATTTCACGACCCGTCTTGAAACACGGACCAAGGAGTCTAACATGTGCGGGAGTCATTGGGCTGTACGAAACCTAAAGGCGTAATGAAAGTGAAGGTCTCGCCTTGCGCGGGCCGAGGGAGGATGGGGCTTCCCCGCCCTTCACGGGGCGGCGGCCTCCGCACTCCCGGGGCGTCTCGTCCTCATTGCGAGGTGAGGCGCACCTAGAGCGTACACGTTGGGACCCGAAAGATGGTGAACTATGCCTGGCCAGGACGAAGTCAGGGGAAACCCTGATGGAGGTCCGTAGCGATTCTGACGTGCAAATCGATCGTCGGAGCTGG
>NW_026062210.1:115000-117500 GCF_023897955.1 Schistocerca gregaria | reverse complement strand
CTTAACCTAACTGTGGCTGTACCAGATTATCGCTTAACCTAACTGTGGCTGTACCAGATTATCGCTTAACCTAACTGTGGTTGTACCAGATTATCCCTTAACCTAACTCAATTTGTCCCTTAACCTAACTCAATTTGTCCCTTAACCTAACTCAATTTGTCCCTTAACCTAACTCAATTTGTCCCTTAACCTAACTCAATTTGTCCCTTAACCTAACTCAATTTGTCCCTTAACCTAACTCAATTTGTCCCTTAACCTAACTCAATTTGTCCCTTAACCTAACTCAATTTGTCCCTTAACCTAACTCAATTTGTCCCTTAACCTAACTCAATTTGTCCCTTAACCTAACTCAATTTGTCCCTTAACCTAACCCACGTTGTCCCTTAACCTAACTCAATTTGTCCCTTAACCTAACTCAATTTGTCCCTTAACCTAACTCAATTTGTCCCTTAACCTAACTCAATTTGTCCCTTAACCTAACTCAATTTGTCCCTTAACCTAACTCAATTTGTCCCTTAACCTAACTCAATTTGTCCCTTAACCTAACTCAATTTGTCCCTTAACCTAACTCAATTTGTCCCTTAACCTAACCCACGTTGTCCCTTAACCTAACCCACGTTGTCCCTTAACCTAACCCACGTTGTCCCTTAACCTAACCCACGTTGTCCCTTAACCTAACCCACGTTGTCCCTTAACCTAACCCACGTTGTCCCTTAACCTAACCCACGTTGTCCCTTAACCTAACCCACGTTGTCCCTTAACCTAACCCACGTTGTCCCTTAACCTAACCCACGTTGTCCCTTAACCTAACCCACGTTGTCCCTTAACCTAACCCACGTTGTCCCTTTGCCTAACATAGTTCACTGCTCGGAATCTCTGGTGTCGTTGTTATCCTCATGTAGATGTCTTGCGAGTGTTGCTTACTTTCCACATATTCCCGCTATCCACTGTCAATTGTACTGCAATAGGACTATATCGCCCCCCCCCCCCCCCTCTGCCCCTCTCTTTGTGTCTCCGTCCTCTCAAGCTGGTCGGTCTGGCGTTTGAGTGTTAAATGAGCCTCGCAGCTGTTCAGTTGCGTTCAGATGTCGACGCCCTCAGTGTACGTCGTGGTATGGTCTGTGTCCATTGTCCGCTGATGTCGTACGCGTAACCCACACGCTGTACCGATCATCGGTAGTTACGTACAGAGTGAAGTAGTGTGATACGTGTGACCGTACGCTGGCTGTGCCCAACGGTGTCGAATCTCAATTTCCATATGTTGTGCTCGATGCTACTTGTCTCGTCTCCCAATAACAGCTAGGTTGCACTGTGGTACGCCGTAGAGGCGTGTGGGAGGAACGTACGAACGCATTGTATGTCACCCTGGGTCGCTGGGGGTGGTGGTGCGGTGAGTCAGGTCAGGTCAGCGTGAGCCGTGTGATGTAGTGACGCGTGTATTCCGACTTTGTCGTATTGCCTCACACAAAGTGCTACCCTGGTGGACCGCGTTCCATATCTGGGACATGCCGCAGATGCCGGTTGACAGTGGATCGCGGAAGGGACATCGCATACGTGCGCGGGCCACCTTCCACGTGTTCTCTTCTGCACATGTCGCAGTGTGTATGTGGTCTGATGTAGCGTGTCGTGACACATGACATCCTGGCATGCAAGAATTGTTGAATTCGCAAATGTAGGTGGACATCTACGTTTACTGCCCAAGATACGCAAATGAACTGGAAATCCGTTGTTGAGCGGTTGTTCACGCTGGAGGTGAATCTGTGATGGCGACGATCGGTACAGCTATTAACCGGTTGTTTCAGCGGTACCCGCCACATCCACACACGTGACTAGGCCCATGTGGGTATGAAGCGATACGCGGCGGTGGCTTGGTGGGACTGTTCCCGGCCGGTGAAGGGGGGCCGCCCGGCGTGTTGGCCGCGCGCTGCGTGGGCGCACGCGCAACAGGCGGCTGGTGGGGGGCGCCGAGTGGCAGGAGCGCCAGCCGACGGGCTCGGCAGGCGGCGCAGCTACGCTGCGGCGCACCCTGCACGCGGCGCCTGGCGGCCAAAGTTGGTTCAGCCGAGCCCGGTGCGAAGCGCGGTGGACATCTGCAGTGTGCTGGTCTGATTGAGGACTGTGTGCGTTGAGGATGCGCCGCCGCCTGGCACTCGGCGCCGCGACGCCGTCTGCTGCTCGGTCGCCCCAGCGGTTCTCGCAGGTGGTTTGTATCGCAGTTGTGCGGACGTGTTGGCGCGTGCGCTGTGCTGGGAGAGTTCGCTTCTGCACCCAAGTGGGGCTTTGCCCTTGTGTGGCGCTGGCGTTGGAGCTGCCGGTCACCATAGGTGGCGCGTGTTGTCTCCCGCCGGCAATGCCACGACAGCACGCTCCCGGGCCTCTGTCGGCAGCGGCAAGCTCAGTTGGGAGCAAGGGTGTTCGCACTAAAACCGTCTACTCGCCTAACTCCGGGCGATTGCGCCTCTCTCGAAACCGACCAAGTACCTAGGACGGCGCTGCGCGC
>NW_026062210.1:107500-110000 GCF_023897955.1 Schistocerca gregaria | reverse complement strand
GTGTCGCGCCGGTTCGTACCCATATCCGCAGCAGGTCTCCAAGGTGAAGAGCCTCTAGTCGATAGAATAATGTAGGTAAGGGAAGTCGGCAAATTGGATCCGTAACTTCGGGATAAGGATTGGCTCTGAGGATCGGGGCGTGTCGGGCTTGGTCGGGAAGTGGGTCAGCGCTAACGTGCCGGGCCTGGGCGAGGTGAGTGCCGTAGGGGTGCCGGTAAGTGCGGGCGTTTAGCGCGGGCGTGGTCTGCTCTCGCCGTTGGTTGGCCTCGTGCTGGCCGGCGGTGCAGGATGCGCGCGCCTGCGCGGCGTTCGCGCCCCGGTGCTTCAACCTGCGTGCAGGATCCGAGCTCGGTCCCGTGCCTTGGCCTCCCACGGATCTTCCTTGCTGCGAGGCCGCGTCCGCCTTAGCGTGCTCCTCCGGGGGCGCGCGGGTGCGCGGATTCTCTTCGGCCGCCATTCAACGATCAACTCAGAACTGGCACGGACTGGGGGAATCCGACTGTCTAATTAAAACAAAGCATTGCGATGGCCCTAGCGGGTGTTGACGCAATGTGATTTTTGCCCAGTGCTCTGAATGTCAACGTGAAGAAATTCAAGCAAGCGCGGGTAAACGGCGGGAGTAACTATGACTCTCTTAAGGTAGCCAAATGCCTCGTCATCTAATTAGTGACGCGCATGAATGGATTAACGAGATTCCCGCTGTCCCTATCTACGCCTGGCAAAGAGTGTGCCTACTACAGGATTCTCACTCAACGCAAAATCCAGCGGACAGACTATGGGAGACAAGACCTCTCGTCAACCGTCTCCATTCCGGCCGCTACCTCTCCTGTCCCCGACCGGACTGTGAAAAATCACAATGCCAATGTCGGTTAAGATAGGACAGCTGAACTGCGCGCGAACGCAAGCGGTGATGCAGGAGGTACGACGCCGAGCGGAGGAGGAGTCTCTAGACATATTATGTCTGCAAGAGCCCTACTCTAGGGACGGAAAGATCCGATATATGCCGACAACAGCTCAGATCCTGGCTGGGGGAGAGCATCCTATGGCAGCAATTGTTGTGCTAAATCGTTCCTTCAGAGCAGTCAAAGTGGCGCACCTAAGCAACAGATGCATGGTGTTAGCTGAGATAAATACTGGCGATTTCACCTTTTTCGTGCTAAATATGTACTTTCAGTACAGGCACAGAGAAAGACCGTATATCGACCAGTTAAAAGAGGCGGTTGGGTTCTACCGCAATGACTTGCTGATTTGCACAATGGACGCAAATGCCATGTCACCCCTATGGCACAGTGACATCACGCCTCTTGGTGCTCGACGCGCCGCCAGGCGAGGTGAGAGACTCGCTGAAGCAATTCACGAGCTCAGACTAGAAGTGCTGAACCGACCAAACTTCCCACCAACTTTCGAAGGCCGCCGTGGAGCGACCTCGAATATCGATGTGACACTGAAGAGTGCACACGAGCATCTCCGTGCGGAGAACTGGAAGGTATGGCGGGGAATGACACTAAGTGACCACAATCTGATCACATTCACTGTAGCCTATGATGGGGAGCCTCCTCCTGAAGACCAGGTGAACGGCACCGTCAAGTACAACTGGCGAAAGGCTAATTGGGATCGACTAAGAGGTAATCTAGTGATACCGAATTGGCCAATGGATCGCGTTGTGGACGTTGACAAAGCTGCAGAAGATCTGACGGCGGCCATACAGACAGCAGCAACAGGCGCAGTCCCGTTGGCCCACACAGGGAAAATGCCTAAGGCACCTTGGAACCCTGAGCTGCAGCGTCTCCGACGCGAATGCAGAAGAGCGCGGCGGCATTACCAGCGCAGCGTAGGCGATCACATTCGTGAGGCCACGCTCGCGCGGTACAGGCGGGCCAAAGCCGTGTTTAAGCGGGCACTGCACACAGTACGGACTGAGAGTTGGCAGTCTTTTGTTCGTGACAGTCTGGCGGCTGACCCCTGGGGTACACCGTACAAGATTGCCGTGTCAAAAGTTCGGTCACCGACGGTCCTGTCGACCCTAAGGAAGATCGATGGCAGTCACACCAAGGACTGGCAAGAGTCAGCTGAGCTCCTCATGAGTACCTTATTGCCCGACGATAGTAGCGAAGATGAGGACGAGGAACAGGGGAATTTGAGGCGACAACTCCATGAGCTGTATGCCGATGAAACGCCTGTTGCTCCGTTCACTGAACGTGAAGTTACCGCCGCAATTCTTGAATTGCGCCGTAAAAAGGCGACGGGCCATGATGGACTCGCTGCCGAGGTTCTCCAAGCCCTGTGCGCGGAGATCTGCCCTTACCTGACTAACCTCTACAATGAGTGCTTACGTCAGGGACGGGTACCAGAATCGTGGAAGTTGGCCGAAGTGGTCATTCTGAGAAAGGGTGAGGACAAGGATCCGGAAGTGCCGAAATCATACCGACCCATCTGTCTCTTGAACTCCATGGCTAAGCTCCAGGAGAAGCTCCTATGCCTTCGGCTAGAGCAACACCGG
>NW_026062210.1:100000-102500 GCF_023897955.1 Schistocerca gregaria | reverse complement strand
CTTTATCGCTTAACCTAACTGTGGTTTTACCAGATTATCGCTTAACCTAACTGTGGCTGTACCAGATTATCGCTTAACCTAACTGTGGCTGTACCAGATTATCGCTTAACCTAACTGTGGCTGTACCAGATTATCGCTTAACCTAACTGTGGCTGTACCAGATTATCGCTTAACCTAACTGTGGCTGTACCAGATTATCGCTTAACCTAACTGTGGCTGTACCAGATTATCGCTTAACCTAACTGTGGCTGTACCAGATTATCGCTTAACCTAACTGTGGCTGTACCAGATTATCGCTTAACCTAACTGTGGCTGTACCAGATTATCGCTTAACCTAACTGTGGCTGTACCAGATTATCGCTTAACCTAACTGTGGTTGTACCAGATTATCCCTTAACCTAACTCAATTTGTCCCTTAACCTAACTCAATTTGTCCCTTAACCTAACTCAATTTGTCCCTTAACCTAACTCAATTTGTCCCTTAACCTAACTCAATTTGTCCCTTAACCTAACTCAATTTGTCCCTTAACCTAACTCAATTTGTCCCTTAACCTAACTCAATTTGTCCCTTAACCTAACTCAATTTGTCCCTTAACCTAACTCAATTTGTCCCTTAACCTAACTCAATTTGTCCCTTAACCTAACTCAATTTGTCCCTTAACCTAACTCAATTTGTCCCTTAACCTAACCCACGTTGTCCCTTAACCTAACTCAATTTGTCCCTTAACCTAACTCAATTTGTCCCTTAACCTAACTCAATTTGTCCCTTAACCTAACTCAATTTGTCCCTTAACCTAACTCAATTTGTCCCTTAACCTAACTCAATTTGTCCCTTAACCTAACTCAATTTGTCCCTTAACGTAACTCAATTTGTCCCTTAACCTAACCCACGTTGTCCCTTAACCTAACCCACGTTGTCCCTTAACCTAACCCACGTTGTCCCTTAACCTAACCCACGTTGTCCCTTAACCTAACCCACGTTGTCCCTTAACCTAACCCACGTTGTCCCTTAACCTAACCCACGTTGTCCCTTAACCTAACCCACGTTGTCCCTTAACCTAACCCACGTTGTCCCTTAACCTAACCCACGTTGTCCCTTAACCTAACCCACGTTGTCCCTTAACCTAACCCACGTTGTCCCTTAACCTAACCCACGTTGTCCCTTAACCTAACCCACGTTGTCCCTTAACCTAACCCACGTTGTCCCTTAACCTAACCCACGTTGTCCCTTAACCTAACCCACGTTGTCCCTTTGCCTAACATAGTTCACTGCTCGGAATCTCTGGTGTCGTTGTTATCCTCATGTAGATGTCTTGCGAGTGTTGCTTACTTTCCACATATTCCCGCTATCCACTGTCAATTGTACTGCAATAGGACTATATCGCCCCCCCCCCTCTGCCCCTCTCTTTGTGTCTCCGTCCTCTCAAGCTGGTCGGTCTGGCGTTTGAGTGTTAAATGAGCCTCGCAGCTGTTCAGTTGCGTTCAGATGTCGACGCCCTCAGTGTACGTCGTGGTATGGTCTGTGTCCATTGTCCGCTGATGTCGTACGCGTAACCCACACGCTGTACCGATCATCGGTAGTTACGTACAGAGTGAAGTAGTGTGATACGTGTGACCGTACGCTGGCTGTGCCCAACGGTGTCGAATCTCAATTTCCATATGTTGTGCTCGATGCTACTTGTCTCGTCTCCCAATAACAGCTAGGTTGCACTGTGGTACGCCGTAGAGGCGTGTGGGAGGAACGTACGAACGCATTGTATGTCACCCTGGGTCGCTGGGGGTGGTGGTGCGGTGAGTCAGGTCAGGTCAGCGTGAGCCGTGTGATGTAGTGACGCGTGTATTCCGACTTTGTCGTATTGCCTCACACAAAGTGCTACCCTGGTGGACCGCGTTCCATATCTGGGACATGCCGCAGATGCCGGTTGACAGTGGATCGCGGAAGGGACATCGCATACGTGCGCGGGCCACCTTCCACGTGTTCTCTTCTGCACATGTCGCAGTGTGTATGTGGTCTGATGTAGCGTGTCGTGACACATGACATCCTGGCATGCAAGAATTGTTGAATTCGCAAATGTAGGTGGACATCTACGTTTACTGCCCAAGATACGCAAATGAACTGGAAATCCGTTGTTGAGCGGTTGTTCACGCTGGAGGTGAATCTGTGATGGCGACGATCGGTACAGCTATTAACCGGTTGTTTCAGCGGTACCCGCCACATCCACACACGTGACTAGGCCCATGTGGGTATGAAGCGATACGCGGCGGTGGCTTGGTGGGACTGTTCCCGGCCGGTGAAGGGGGGCCGCCCGGCGTGTTGGCCGCGCGCTGCGTGGGCGCACGCGCAACAGGCGGCTGGTGGGGGGCGCCGAGTGGCAGGAGCGCCAGCCGACGGGCTCGGCAGGCGGCGCAGCTACGCTGCGGCGCACCCTGCACGCGGCGCCTGGCGGCCAAAGTTGGTTCAGCCGAGCCCGGTGCGAAGCGCGGTGGACATCTGCAGTGT
>NW_026062210.1:87500-90000 GCF_023897955.1 Schistocerca gregaria | reverse complement strand
CTTAACCTAACTCAATTTGTCCCTTAACCTAACCCACGTTGTCCCTTAACCTAACCCACGTTGTCCCTTAACCTAACCCACGTTGTCCCTTAACCTAACCCACGTTGTCCCTTAACCTAACCCACGTTGTCCCTTAACCTAACCCACGTTGTCCCTTAACCTAACCCACGTTGTCCCTTAACCTAACCCACGTTGTCCCTTAACCTAACCCACGTTGTCCCTTAACCTAACCCACGTTGTCCCTTAACCTAACCCACGTTGTCCCTTAACCTAACCCACGTTGTCCCTTAACCTAACCCACGTTGTCCCTTAACCTAACCCACGTTGTCCCTTAACCTAACCCACGTTGTCCCTTAACCTAACCCACGTTGTCCCTTAACCTAACCCACGTTGTCCCTTAACCTAACCCACGTTGTCCCTTTGCCTAACATAGTTCACTGCTCGGAATCTCTGGTGTCGTTGTTATCCTCATGTAGATGTCTTGCGAGTGTTGCTTACTTTCCACATATTCCCGCTATCCACTGTCAATTGTACTGCAATAGGACTATATCGCCCCCCCCCCCTCTGCCCCTCTCTTTGTGTCTCCGTCCTCTCAAGCTGGTCGGTCTGGCGTTTGAGTGTTAAATGAGCCTCGCAGCTGTTCAGTTGCGTTCAGATGTCGACGCCCTCAGTGTACGTCGTGGTATGGTCTGTGTCCATTGTCCGCTGATGTCGTACGCGTAACCCACACGCTGTACCGATCATCGGTAGTTACGTACAGAGTGAAGTAGTGTGATACGTGTGACCGTACGCTGGCTGTGCCCAACGGTGTCGAATCTCAATTTCCATATGTTGTGCTCGATGCTACTTGTCTCGTCTCCCAATAACAGCTAGGTTGCACTGTGGTACGCCGTAGAGGCGTGTGGGAGGAACGTACGAACGCATTGTATGTCACCCTGGGTCGCTGGGGGTGGTGGTGCGGTGAGTCAGGTCAGGTCAGCGTGAGCCGTGTGATGTAGTGACGCGTGTATTCCGACTTTGTCGTATTGCCTCACACAAAGTGCTACCCTGGTGGACCGCGTTCCATATCTGGGACATGCCGCAGATGCCGGTTGACAGTGGATCGCGGAAGGGACATCGCATACGTGCGCGGGCCACCTTCCACGTGTTCTCTTCTGCACATGTCGCAGTGTGTATGTGGTCTGATGTAGCGTGTCGTGACACATGACATCCTGGCATGCAAGAATTGTTGAATTCGCAAATGTAGGTGGACATCTACGTTTACTGCCCAAGATACGCAAATGAACTGGAAATCCGTTGTTGAGCGGTTGTTCACGCTGGAGGTGAATCTGTGATGGCGACGATCGGTACAGCTATTAACCGGTTGTTTCAGCGGTACCCGCCACATCCACACACGTGACTAGGCCCATGTGGGTATGAAGCGATACGCGGCGGTGGCTTGGTGGGACTGTTCCCGGCCGGTGAAGGGGGGCCGCCCGGCGTGTTGGCCGCGCGCTGCGTGGGCGCACGCGCAACAGGCGGCTGGTGGGGGGCGCCGAGTGGCAGGAGCGCCAGCCGACGGGCTCGGCAGGCGGCGCAGCTACGCTGCGGCGCACCCTGCACGCGGCGCCTGGCGGCCAAAGTTGGTTCAGCCGAGCCCGGTGCGAAGCGCGGTGGACATCTGCAGTGTGCTGGTCTGATTGAGGACTGTGTGCGTTGAGGATGCGCCGCCGCCTGGCACTCGGCGCCGCGACGCCGTCTGCTGCTCGGTCGCCCCAGCGGTTCTCGCAGGTGGTTTGTATCGCAGTTGTGCGGACGTGTTGGCGCGTGCGCTGTGCTGGGAGAGTTCGCTTCTGCACCCAAGTGGGGCTTTGCCCTTGTGTGGCGCTGGCGTTGGAGCTGCCGGTCACCATAGGTGGCGCGTGTTGTCTCCCGCCGGCAATGCCACGACAGCACGCTCCCGGGCCTCTGTCGGCAGCGGCAAGCTCAGTTGGGAGCAAGGGTGTTCGCACTAAAACCGTCTACTCGCCTAACTCCGGGCGATTGCGCCTCTCTCGAAACCGACCAAGTACCTAGGACGGCGCTGCGCGCCGCCGGGACCTGAGAGGGTTTCGAGGTGTATCGTGCAGGGGAGCTCGGCCTCCTCCTGTTTGCAGAATAATTGAGCGGACGCTTGCGTGTTCGCGCGGGCCCCCGGGACACACTCCCGGGCGGCCGGCTGCTCAGCTCTAGTTGACGCAGCTCCCTGGTTGATCCTGCCAGTAGTCATATGCTTGTCTCAAAGATTAAGCCATGCATGTCTCAGTACAAGCCGCATTAAGGTGAAACCGCGAATGGCTCATTAAATCAGTTATGGTTCCTTAGATCGTACCCACGTTACTTGGATAACTGTGGTAATTCTAGAGCTAATACATGCAAACAGAGTCCCGACCAGAGATGGAAGGGACGCTTTTATTAGATCAAAACCAATCGGATTGGCTTGTCTGGTCCGTTTGCCTTGGTGACTCTGAATAACTTTGGG
>NW_026062210.1:72500-80000 GCF_023897955.1 Schistocerca gregaria | reverse complement strand
ATGCAGTAAGTTCGTCATGGGCGCTGGCCGGCAGGCCGCGAGACCTGACGCCCGGCGGCAAAGAGTGCTCCTCTGAGGATATAGATGTTCCGTTCCGCCGCACAATGGTGACGGTGACCGCTGCCTGCGGTGGCAACGCTGGGCACAGTCGATACTCGCCGTGTGGTGGAAGGTAAACATTATGCGGTACATCAGTACTTTCCTAATAGTTCGGTCGTCTCACGGCACTGCTTAGTAAATGATGCAAGGCCACATATAGATGATTTATGCGAATGTCCCTATACGTGCTGTAAGACTGGGCACACAACGTGAATCGCACGTCAGCCAGACACTCGAACATGCACTACTCTCGGCCTGCAACGGAGACACACAATACGTAAACATCTGGAATGCGACAATGTCGAGTGCACCCTCTCTGCCACATTGCACCGTCGACACTATGATAACCAGACCAGTAGGTCCACCTATAAAAGCACAATACCACACTCCTCCGACAACTACCATTGCTCAGATAAACCAACACCACCAACACACATCCTACACAGAGGGGCACCAAATATCACCACCCGCCCTCGTGTTATACCACATGAAAAATTGCAGAAGTGAGAGACACAGACCCGCCAGCCTCTTGCTACAAGCATCGAACCGACGTGACGTATCTGACGGTGACTCAGGCATCCGCGTACTGCCACCACTATCCACCCCCCCCCCTCTCTGCCCCCTTCCCACACAATACCAAATTTAACCAACTTTATCGCTTAACCTAACTGTGGTTTTACCAGATTATCGCTTAACCTAACTGTGGCTGTACCAGATTATCGCTTAACCTAACTGTGGCTGTACCAGATTATCGCTTAACCTAACTGTGGCTGTACCAGATTATCGCTTAACCTAACTGTGGCTGTACCAGATTATCGCTTAACCTAACTGTGGCTGTACCAGATTATCGCTTAACCTAACTGTGGCTGTACCAGATTATCGCTTAACCTAACTGTGGCTGTACCAGATTATCGCTTAACCTAACTGTGGCTGTACCAGATTATCGCTTAACCTAACTGTGGCTGTACCAGATTATCGCTTAACCTAACTGTGGCTGTACCAGATTATCGCTTAACCTAACTGTGGTTGTACCAGATTATCCCTTAACCTAACTCAATTTGTCCCTTAACCTAACTCAATTTGTCCCTTAACCTAACTCAATTTGTCCCTTAACCTAACTCAATTTGTCCCTTAACCTAACTCAATTTGTCCCTTAACCTAACTCAATTTGTCCCTTAACCTAACCCACGTTGTCCCTTAACCTAACTCAATTTGTCCCTTAACCTAACTCAATTTGTCCCTTAACCTAACTCAATTTGTCCCTTAACCTAACTCAATTTGTCCCTTAACCTAACTCAATTTGTCCCTTAACCTAACTCAATTTGTCCCTTAACCTAACTCAATTTGTCCCTTAACCTAACTCAATTTGTCCCTTAACCTAACCCACGTTGTCCCTTAACCTAACCCACGTTGTCCCTTAACCTAACCCACGTTGTCCCTTAACCTAACCCACGTTGTCCCTTAACCTAACCCACGTTGTCCCTTAACCTAACCCACGTTGTCCCTTAACCTAACCCACGTTGTCCCTTAACCTAACCCACGTTGTCCCTTAACCTAACCCACGTTGTCCCTTAACCTAACCCACGTTGTCCCTTAACCTAACCCACGTTGTCCCTTAACCTAACCCACGTTGTCCCTTAACCTAACCCACGTTGTCCCTTAACCTAACCCACGTTGTCCCTTAACCTAACCCACGTTGTCCCTTAACCTAACCCACGTTGTCCCTTAACCTAACCCACGTTGTCCCTTTGCCTAACATAGTTCACTGCTCGGAATCTCTGGTGTCGTTGTTATCCTCATGTAGATGTCTTGCGAGTGTTGCTTACTTTCCACATATTCCCGCTATCCACTGTCAATTGTACTGCAATAGGACTATATCGCCCCCCCCCCCCCCCTCTGCCCCTCTCTTTGTGTCTCCGTCCTCTCAAGCTGGTCGGTCTGGCGTTTGAGTGTTAAATGAGCCTCGCAGCTGTTCAGTTGCGTTCAGATGTCGACGCCCTCAGTGTACGTCGTGGTATGGTCTGTGTCCATTGTCCGCTGATGTCGTACGCGTAACCCACACGCTGTACCGATCATCGGTAGTTACGTACAGAGTGAAGTAGTGTGATACGTGTGACCGTACGCTGGCTGTGCCCAACGGTGTCGAATCTCAATTTCCATATGTTGTGCTCGATGCTACTTGTCTCGTCTCCCAATAACAGCTAGGTTGCACTGTGGTACGCCGTAGAGGCGTGTGGGAGGAACGTACGAACGCATTGTATGTCACCCTGGGTCGCTGGGGGTGGTGGTGCGGTGAGTCAGGTCAGGTCAGCGTGAGCCGTGTGATGTAGTGACGCGTGTATTCCGACTTTGTCGTATTGCCTCACACAAAGTGCTACCCTGGTGGACCGCGTTCCATATCTGGGACATGCCGCAGATGCCGGTTGACAGTGGATCGCGGAAGGGACATCGCATACGTGCGCGGGCCACCTTCCACGTGTTCTCTTCTGCACATGTCGCAGTGTGTATGTGGTCTGATGTAGCGTGTCGTGACACATGACATCCTGGCATGCAAGAATTGTTGAATTCGCAAATGTAGGTGGACATCTACGTTTACTGCCCAAGATACGCAAATGAACTGGAAATCCGTTGTTGAGCGGTTGTTCACGCTGGAGGTGAATCTGTGATGGCGACGATCGGTACAGCTATTAACCGGTTGTTTCAGCGGTACCCGCCACATCCACACACGTGACTAGGCCCATGTGGGTATGAAGCGATACGCGGCGGTGGCTTGGTGGGACTGTTCCCGGCCGGTGAAGGGGGGCCGCCCGGCGTGTTGGCCGCGCGCTGCGTGGGCGCACGCGCAACAGGCGGCTGGTGGGGGGCGCCGAGTGGCAGGAGCGCCAGCCGACGGGCTCGGCAGGCGGCGCAGCTACGCTGCGGCGCACCCTGCACGCGGCGCCTGGCGGCCAAAGTTGGTTCAGCCGAGCCCGGTGCGAAGCGCGGTGGACATCTGCAGTGTGCTGGTCTGATTGAGGACTGTGTGCGTTGAGGATGCGCCGCCGCCTGGCACTCGGCGCCGCGACGCCGTCTGCTGCTCGGTCGCCCCAGCGGTTCTCGCAGGTGGTTTGTATCGCAGTTGTGCGGACGTGTTGGCGCGTGCGCTGTGCTGGGAGAGTTCGCTTCTGCACCCAAGTGGGGCTTTGCCCTTGTGTGGCGCTGGCGTTGGAGCTGCCGGTCACCATAGGTGGCGCGTGTTGTCTCCCGCCGGCAATGCCACGACAGCACGCTCCCGGGCCTCTGTCGGCAGCGGCAAGCTCAGTTGGGAGCAAGGGTGTTCGCACTAAAACCGTCTACTCGCCTAACTCCGGGCGATTGCGCCTCTCTCGAAACCGACCAAGTACCTAGGACGGCGCTGCGCGCCGCCGGGACCTGAGAGGGTTTCGAGGTGTATCGTGCAGGGGAGCTCGGCCTCCTCCTGTTTGCAGAATAATTGAGCGGACGCTTGCGTGTTCGCGCGGGCCCCCGGGACACACTCCCGGGCGGCCGGCTGCTCAGCTCTAGTTGACGCAGCTCCCTGGTTGATCCTGCCAGTAGTCATATGCTTGTCTCAAAGATTAAGCCATGCATGTCTCAGTACAAGCCGCATTAAGGTGAAACCGCGAATGGCTCATTAAATCAGTTATGGTTCCTTAGATCGTACCCACGTTACTTGGATAACTGTGGTAATTCTAGAGCTAATACATGCAAACAGAGTCCCGACCAGAGATGGAAGGGACGCTTTTATTAGATCAAAACCAATCGGATTGGCTTGTCTGGTCCGTTTGCCTTGGTGACTCTGAATAACTTTGGGCTGATCGCACGGTCCTCGTACCGGCGACGCATCTTTCAAATGTCTGCCTTATCAACTGTCGATGGTAGGTTCTGCGCCTACCATGGTTGTAACGGGTAACGGGGAATCAGGGTTCGATTCCGGAGAGGGAGCCTGAGAAACGGCTACCACATCCAAGGAAGGCAGCAGGCGCGCAAATTACCCACTCCCGGCACGGGGAGGTAGTGACGAAAAATAACGATACGGGACTCATCCGAGGCCCCGTAATCGGAACGAGTACACTTTAAATCCTTTAACGAGTATCTATTGGAGGGCAAGTCTGGTGCCAGCAGCCGCGGTAATTCCAGCTCCAATAGCGTATATTAAAGTTGTTGCGGTTAAAAAGCTCGTAGTTGGATTTGTGTCCCACGCTGTTGGTTCACCGCCCGTCGGTGTTTAACTGGCATGTATCGTGGGACGTCCTGCCGGTGGGGCGAGCCGAAGGGGTGCTTTCGCGTCCCGAGGCGGACCCCGTTTAAATCCTACCAGGGTGCTCTTTGTTGAGTGTCTCGGTGGGCCGGCACGTTTACTTTGAACAAATTAGAGTGCTTAAAGCAGGCAAGCCCGCCTGAATACTGTGTGCATGGAATAATGGAATAGGACCTCGGTTCTATTTTGTTGGTTTTCGGAACCCGAGGTAATGATTAATAGGGACAGGCGGGGGCATTCGTATTGCGACGTTAGAGGTGAAATTCTTGGATCGTCGCAAGACGAACAGAAGCGAAAGCATTTGCCAAGTATGTTTTCATTAATCAAGAACGAAAGTTAGAGGTTCGAAGGCGATCAGATACCGCCCTAGTTCTAACCATAAACGATGCCAGCCAGCGATCCGCCGCAGTTCCTCCGATGACTCGGCGGGCAGCCTCCGGGAAACCAAAGCTTTTGGGTTCCGGGGGAAGTATGGTTGCAAAGCTGAAACTTAAAGGAATTGACGGAAGGGCACCACCAGGAGTGGAGCCTGCAGCTTAATTTGACTCAACACGGGAAACCTCACCAGGCCCGGACACCGGAAGGATTGACAGATTGATAGCTCTTTCTTGATTCGGTGGGTGGTGGTGCATGGCCGTTCTTAGTTGGTGGAGCGATTTGTCTGGTTAATTCCGATAACGAACGAGACTCTAGCCTGCTAACTAGTCGCGTGACATCCTTCGTGCTGTCAGCGATTACTTTTCTTCTTAGAGGGACAGGCGGCTTCTAGCCGCACGAGATTGAGCAATAACAGGTCTGTGATGCCCTTAGATGTTCTGGGCCGCACGCGCGCTACACTGAAGGAATCAGCGTGTCTTCCTAGGCCGAAAGGTCGGGGTAACCCGCTGAACCTCCTTCGTGCTAGGGATTGGGGCTTGCAATTGTTCCCCATGAACGAGGAATTCCCAGTAAGCGCGAGTCATAAGCTCGCGTTGATTACGTCCCTGCCCTTTGTACACACCGCCCGTCGCTACTACCGATTGAATGATTTAGTGAGGTCTTCGGACTGGTACGCGGCATCGACTCTGTCGTTGCCGATGCTACCGGAAAGATGACCAAACTTGATCATTTAGAGGAAGTAAAAGTCGTAACAAGGTTTCCGTAGGTGAACCTGCGGAAGGATCATTACCGACTAGACTGCATGTCTTTCGATGTGCGTGTCGTGTCGTGTCGCGCAACACGCTACCTGTACGGCAGTGGCCGTGCGCCGCGTGCGGAACCACGCGTGCCTCTCAAAACTAGCGGAAGTGTTGTTGTTGTTGTTGTGTGGTACGAGCGCTGAAGCTCTGGAGCGGCTGGCCTGCGGTACCTGGCGCCTGGCGCCGGTTTTGAATGACGTTCGCCCGAGTGCCTGTCCGCTCCGGTGTGGAGCCGTACGACGCCCATCGGCTGTGAGGCCGTTGGACACAAAAAAAAATAGTGGAACAGGGGCCGTCAGACGCCTCAGTCCCGCAAATGCTACTGTCTTGAAAGAGACAGTGGGAGACTGAAAAGGAAAAGATCACCCAGGACGGTGGATCACTCGGCTCGTGGGTCGATGAAGAACGCAGCAAATTGCGCGTCGACATGTGAACTGCAGGACACATGAACATCGACGTTTCGAACGCACATTGCGGTCCATGGATTCCGTTCCCGGGCCACGTCTGGCTGAGGGTCGGCTACGTATACTGAAGCGCGCGGCGTTTGTCCCGCTTCGGAGACGTGGGAGTGTCGTGGTCGCCTGTGTGGCCGGCCGCGTCTCCTTAAACGTGCGATGCGCGCCCGTCGCCTGGCGGTTCGCATACCGGTACTTTCTCGGTAGCGTGCACAGCCGGCTGGCGGTGTGGCGTGCGACACCTCGTACAACGACCTCAGAGCAGGCGAGACTACCCGCTGAATTTAAGCATATTACTAAGCGGAGGAAAAGAAACTAACAAGGATTCCCCCAGTAGCGGCGAGCGAACAGGGAAGAGTCCAGCACCGAACCCCGCAGGCTGCCGCCTGTCGTGGCATGTGGTGTTTGGGAGGGTCCACTACCCCGACGCCTCGCGCCGAGCCCAAGTCCAACTTGAATGAGGCCACGGCCCGTAGAGGGTGCCAGGCCCGTAGCGGCCGGTGCGAGCGTCGGCGGGACCTCTCCTTCGAGTCGGGTTGCTTGAGAGTGCAGCTCCAAGTGGGTGGTAAACTCCATCTGAGACTAAATATGACCACGAGACCGATAGCGAACAAGTACCGTGAGGGAAAGTTGAAAAGAACTTTGAAGAGAGAGTTCAAAAGTACGTGAAACCGTTCTGGGGTAAACGTGAGAAGTCCGAAAGGTCGAACGGGTGAGATTCACGCCCATCCGGCCACTGGCCCCCGCCCTCGGCAGATGGGGCCGGCCGCCCGCGCGGAGCAATCCGCGGCGGGGTCGTGTCCGGTTGCCTTTCCACTCGCCGCGGGGTGGGGCCGTTCCGGTGTGCGGTGGGCCGCACTTCTCCCCTAGTAGGACGTCGCGACCCGCTGGGTGCCGGCCTACGGCCCGGGTGCGCAGCCTGTCCTTCCGCGGGCCTCGGTTCGCGTCTGTTGGGCAGAGCCCCGGTGTCCTGGCTGGCTGCTCGGCGGTATATCTGGAGGAGTCGATTCGCCCCTTTGGGCGCTCGGGCTCCCGGCAAGCGCGCGCGGTTCTTCCCGGATGACGGACCTACCTGGCCCGGCCCCGGACCCGCGCCGCTGTTGGCTCGGGATGCTCTCGGGCGGAATAATCGCTCCCGTCAGCGGCGCTTCAGCTTTGGACAATTTCACGACCCGTCTTGAAACACGGACCAAGGAGTCTAACATGTGCGCGAGTCATTGGGCTGTACGAAACCTAAAGGCGTAATGAAAGTGAAGGTCTCGCCTTGCGCGGGCCGAGGGAGGATGGGGCTTCCCCGCCCTTCACGGGGCGGCGGCCTCCGCACTCCCGGGGCGTCTCGTCCTCATTGCGAGGTGAGGCGCACCTAGAGCGTACACGTTGGGACCCGAAAGATGGTGAACTATGCCTGGCCAGGACGAAGTCAGGGGAAACCCTGATGGAGGTCCGTAGCGATTCTGACGTGCAAATCGATCGTCGGAGCTGGGTATAG
>NW_026062210.1:60000-67500 GCF_023897955.1 Schistocerca gregaria | reverse complement strand
ACTGTGGCTGTACCAGATTATCGCTTAACCTAACTGTGGCTGTACCAGATTATCGCTTAACCTAACTGTGGCTGTACCAGATTATCGCTTAACCTAACTGTGGCTGTACCAGATTATCGCTTAACCTAACTGTGGCTGTACCAGATTATCGCTTAACCTAACTGTGGCTGTACCAGATTATCGCTTAACCTAACTGTGGCTGTACCAGATTATCGCTTAACCTAACTGTGGCTGTACCAGATTATCGCTTAACCTAACTGTGGCTGTACCAGATTATCGCTTAACCTAACTCAATTTGTCCCTTAACCTAACTCAATTTGTCCCTTAACCTAACTCAATTTGTCCCTTAACCTAACTCAATTTGTCCCTTAACCTAACTCAATTTGTCCCTTAACCTAACTCAATTTGTCCCTTAACCTAACTCAATTTGTCCCTTAACCTAACTCAATTTGTCCCTTAACCTAACTCAATTTGTCCCTTAACCTAACTCAATTTGTCCCTTAACCTAACTCAAGTTGTCCCTTAACCTAACTCAAGTTGTCCCTTAACCTAACTCAAGTTGTCCCTTAACCTAACTCAAGTTGTCCCTTAACCTAACTCAAGTTGTCCCTTAACGTAACTCAAGTTGTCCCTTAACGTAACTCAAGTTGTCCCTTAACGTAACTCAAGTTGTCCCTTAACGTAACTCAAGTTGTCCCTTAACGTAACTCAAGTTGTCCCTTAACGTAACTCAAGTTGTCCCTTAACGTAACTCAAGTTGTCCCTTAACGTAACTCAAGTTGTCCCTTAACGTAACTCAAGTTGTCCCTTAACGTAACTCAAGTTGTCCCTTAACGTAACTCAAGTTGTCCCTTAACGTAACTCAAGTTGTCCCTTAACGTAACTCAAGTTGTCCCTTAACGTAACTCAAGTTGTCCCTTAACGTAACTCAAGTTGTCCCTTAACGTAACTCAAGTTGTCCCTTAACGTAACTCAAGTTGTCCCTTAACGTAACTCAAGTTGTCCCTTAACGTAACTCAAGTTGTCCCTTAACGTAACTCAAGTTGTCCCTTAACGTAACCCACGTTGTCCCTTAACGTAACCCACGTTGTCCCTTAACGTAACCCACGTTGTCCCTTAACGTAACCCACGTTGTCCCTTAACGTAACCCACGTTGTCCCTTAACGTAACCCACGTTGTCCCTTAACGTAACCCACGTTGTCCCTTAACCTAACCCACGTTGTCCCTTAACCTAACCCACGTTGTCCCTTAACCTAACCCACGTTGTCCCTTAACGTAACCCACGTTGTCCCTTAACGTAACCCACGTTGTCCCTTAACGTAACCCACGTTGTCCCTTAACGTAACCCACGTTGTCCCTTAACCTAACCCACGTTGTCCCTTAACCTAACCCACGTTGTCCCTTAACCTAACCCACGTTGTCCCTTAACCTAACCCACGTTGTCCCTTAACCTAACCCACGTTGTCCCTTAACCTAACCCACGTTGTCCCTTAACCTAACCCACGTTGTCCCTTTGCCTAACATAGTTCACTGCTCGGAATCTCTGGTGTCGTTGTTATCCTCATGTAGATGTCTTGCGAGTGTTGCTTACTTTCCACATATTCCCGCTATCCACTGTCAATTGTACTGCAATAGGACTATATCGGCCCCCCCCCCCCTCCCCTCTCTTTGTGTCTCTGTCCTCTCAAGCTGGTCGGTCTGGCGTTTGAGTGTTAAATGAGCCTCGCAGCTGTTCAGTTGCATTCAGATGTCGACGCCCTCAGTGTACGTCGTGGTATGGTCTGTGTCCATTGTCCGCTGATGTCGTACGCGTAACCCACACGCTGTACCGATCATCGGTAGTTACGTACAGAGTGAAGTAGTGTGATACGTGTGACCGTACGCTGGCTGTGCCCAACGGTGTCGAATCTCAATTTCCATATGTTGTGCTCGATGCTACTTGTCTCGTCTCCCAATAACAGCTAGGTTGCACTGTGGTACGCCGTAGAGGCGTGTGGGAGGAACGTACGAACGCATTGTATGTCACCCTGGGTCGCTGGGGGTGGTGGTGCGGTGAGTCAGGTCAGGTCAGGTCAGCGTGAGCCGTCTGATGTAGTGACGCTTGTATTCCGACTTTGTCGTATTGCCTCACACAAAGTGCTACCCTGGTGGACCGCGTTCCATATCTGGGACATGCCGCAGATGCCGGTTGACAGTGGATCGCGGAAGGGACATCGCATACGTGCGCGGGCCACCTTCCACGTGTTCTCTTCTGCACATGTCGCAGTGTGTATGTGGTCTGATGTAGCGTGTCGTGACACATGACATCCTGGCATGCAAGAATTGTTGAATTCGCAAATGTAGGTGGACATCTACGTTTACTGCCCAAGATACGCAAATGAACTGGAAATCCGTTGTTGAGCGGTTGTTCACGCTGGAGGTGAATCTGTGATGGCGACGATCGGTACAGCTATTAACCGGTTGTTTCAGCGGTACCCGCCACATCCACACACGTGACTAGGCCCATGTGGGTATGAAGCGATACGCGGCGGTGGCTTGGTGGGACTGTTCCCGGCCGGTGAAGGGGGGCCGCCCGGCGTGTTGGCCGCGCGCTGCGTGGGCGCACGCGCAACAGGCGGCTGGTGGGGGGCGCCGAGTGGCAGGAGCGCCAGCCGACGGGCTCGGCAGGCGGCGCAGCTACGCTGCGGCGCACCCTGCACGCGGCGCCTGGCGGCCAAAGTTGGTTCAGCCGAGCCCGGTGCGAAGCGCGGTGGACATCTGCAGTGTGCTGGTCTGATTGAGGACTGTGTGCGTTGAGGATGCGCCGCCGCCTGGCACTCGGCGCCGCGACGCCGTCTGCTGCTCGGTCGCCCCAGCGGTTCTCGCAGGTGGTTTGTATCGCAGTTGTGCGGACGTGTTGGCGCGTGCGCTGTGCTGGGAGAGTTCGCTTCTGCACCCAAGTGGGGCTTTGCCCTTGTGTGGCGCTGGCGTTGGAGCTGCCGGTCACCATAGGTGGCGCGTGTTGTCTCCCGCCGGCAATGCCACGACAGCACGCTCCCGGGCCTCTGTCGGCAGCGGCAAGCTCAGTTGGGAGCAAGGGTGTTCTCACTAAAACCGTCTACTCGCCTAACTCCGGGCGATTGCGCCTCTCTCGAAACCGACCAAGTACCTAGGACGGCGCTGCGCGCCGCCGGGACCTGAGAGGGTTTCGAGGTGTATCGTGCAGGGGAGCTCGGCCTCCTCCTGTTTGCAGAATAATTGAGCGGACGCTTGCGTGTTCGCGCGGGCCCCCGGGACACACTCCCGGGCGGCCGGCTGCTCAGCTCTAGTTGACGCAGCTCCCTGGTTGATCCTGCCAGTAGTCATATGCTTGTCTCAAAGATTAAGCCATGCATGTCTCAGTACAAGCCGCATTAAGGTGAAACCGCGAATGGCTCATTAAATCAGTTATGGTTCCTTAGATCGTACCCACGTTACTTGGATAACTGTGGTAATTCTAGAGCTAATACATGCAAACAGAGTCCCGACCAGAGATGGAAGGGACGCTTTTATTAGATCAAAACCAATCGGATTGGCTTGTCTGGTCCGTTTGCCTTGGTGACTCTGAATAACTTTGGGCTGATCGCACGGTCCTCGTACCGGCGACGCATCTTTCAAATGTCTGCCTTATCAACTGTCGATGGTAGGTTCTGCGCCTACCATGGTTGTAACGGGTAACGGGGAATCAGGGTTCGATTCCGGAGAGGGAGCCTGAGAAACGGCTACCACATCCAAGGAAGGCAGCAGGCGCGCAAATTACCCACTCCCGGCACGGGGAGGTAGTGACGAAAAATAACGATACGGGACTCATCCGAGGCCCCGTAATCGGAATGAGTACACTTTAAATCCTTTAACGAGTATCTATTGGAGGGCAAGTCTGGTGCCAGCAGCCGCGGTAATTCCAGCTCCAATAGCGTATATTAAAGTTGTTGCGGTTAAAAAGCTCGTAGTTGGATTTGTGTCCCACGCTGTTGGTTCACCGCCCGTCGGTGTTTAACTGGCATGTATCGTGGGACGTCCTGCCGGTGGGGCGAGCCGAAGGGGTGCTTTCGCGTCCCGAGGCGGACCCCGTTTAAATCCTACCAGGGTGCTCTTTGTTGAGTGTCTCGGTGGGCCGGCACGTTTACTTTGAACAAATTAGAGTGCTTAAAGCAGGCAAGCCCGCCTGAATACTGTGTGCATGGAATAATGGAATAGGACCTCGGTTCTATTTTGTTGGTTTTCGGAACCCGAGGTAATGATTAATAGGGACAGGCGGGGGCATTCGTATTGCGACGTTAGAGGTGAAATTCTTGGATCGTCGCAAGACGAACAGAAGCGAAAGCATTTGCCAAGTATGTTTTCATTAATCAAGAACGAAAGTTAGAGGTTCGAAGGCGATCAGATACCGCCCTAGTTCTAACCATAAACGATGCCAGCCAGCGATCCGCCGCAGTTCCTCCGATGACTCGGCGGGCAGCCTCCGGGAAACCAAAGCTTTTGGGTTCCGGGGGAAGTATGGTTGCAAAGCTGAAACTTAAAGGAATTGACGGAAGGGCACCACCAGGAGTGGAGCCTGCGGCTTAATTTGACTCAACACGGGAAACCTCACCAGGCCCGGACACCGGAAGGATTGACAGATTGATAGCTCTTTCTTGATTTGGTGGGTGGTGGTGCATGGCCGTTCTTAGTTGGTGGAGCGATTTGTCTGGTTAATTCCGATAACGAACGAGACTCTAGCCTGCTAACTAGTCGCGTGACATCCTTCGTGCTGTCAGCGATTACTTTTCTTCTTAGAGGGACAGGCGGCTTCTAGCCGCACGAGATTGAGCAATAACAGGTCTGTGATGCCCTTAGATGTTCTGGGCCGCACGCGCGCTACACTGAAGGAATCAGCGTGTCTTCCTAGGCCGAAAGGTCGGGGTAACCCGCTGAACCTCCTTCGTGCTAGGGATTGGGGCTTGCAATTGTTCCCCATGAACGAGGAATTCCCAGTAAGCGCGAGTCATAAGCTCGCGTTGATTACGTCCCTGCCCTTTGTACACACCGCCCGTCGCTACTACCGATTGAATGATTTAGTGAGGTCTTCGGACTGGTACGCGGCATCGACTCTGTCGTTGCCGATGCTACCGGAAAGATGACCAAACTTGATCATTTAGAGGAAGTAAAAGTCGTAACAAGGTTTCCGTAGGTGAACCTGCGGAAGGATCATTACCGACTAGACTGCATGTCTTTCGATGTGCGTGTCGTGTCGTGTCGCGCAACACGCTACCTGTACGGCAGTGGCCGTGCGCCGCGTGCGGAACCACGCGTGCCTCTCAAAACTAGCGGAAGTGTTGTTGTTGTTGTTGTGTGGTACGAGCGCTGAAGCTCTGGAGCGGCTGGCCTGCGGTACCTGGCGCCTGGCGCCGGTTTTGAATGACGTTCGCCCGAGTGCCTGTCCGCTCCGGTGTGGAGCCGTACGACGCCCATCGGCTGTGAGGCCGTTGGACACAAAAAAAAATAGTGGAACAGGGGCCGTCAGACGCCTCAGTCCCGCAAATGCTACTGTCTTGAAAGAGACAGTGGGAGACTGAAAAGGAAAAGATCACCCAGGACGGTGGATCACTCGGCTCGTGGGTCGATGAAGAACGCAGCAAATTGCGCGTCGACATGTGAACTGCAGGACACATGAACATCGACGTTTCGAACGCACATTGCGGTCCATGGATTCCGTTCCCGGGCCACGTCTGGCTGAGGGTCGGCTACGTATACTGAAGCGCGCGGCGTTTGTCCCGCTTCGGAGACGTGGGAGTGTCGTGGTCGCCTGTGTGGCCGGCCGCGTCTCCTTAAACGTGCGATGCGCGCCCGTCGCCTGGCGGTTCGCATACCGGTACTTTCTCGGTAGCGTGCACAGCCGGCTGGCGGTGTGGCGTGCGACACCTCGTACAACGACCTCAGAGCAGGCGAGACTACCCGCTGAATTTAAGCATATTACTAAGCGGAGGAAAAGAAACTAACAAGGATTCCCCCAGTAGCGGCGAGCGAACAGGGAAGAGTCCAGCACCGAACCCCGCAGGCTGCCGCCTGTCGTGGCATGTGGTGTTTGGGAGGGTCCACTACCCCGACGCCTCGCGCCGAGCCCAAGTCCAACTTGAATGAGGCCACGGCCCGTAGAGGGTGCCAGGCCCGTAGCGGCCGGTGCGAGCGTCGGCGGGACCTCTCCTTCGAGTCGGGTTGCTTGAGAGTGCAGCTCCAAGTGGGTGGTAAACTCCATCTGAGACTAAATATGACCACGAGACCGATAGCGAACAAGTACCGTGAGGGAAAGTTGAAAAGAACTTTGAAGAGAGAGTTCAAAAGTACGTGAAACCGTTCTGGGGTAAACGTGAGAAGTCCGAAAGGTCGAACGGGTGAGATTCACGCCCATCCGGCCACTGGCCCCCGCCCTCGGCAGATGGGGCCGGCCGCCCGCGCGGAGCAATCCGCGGCGGGGTCGTGTCCGGTTGCCTTTCCACTCGCCGCGGGGTGGGGCCGTTCCGGTGTGCGGTGGGCCGCACTTCTCCCCTAGTAGGACGTCGCGACCCGCTGGGTGCCGGCCTACGGCCCGGGTGCGCAGCCTGTCCTTCCGCGGGCCTCGGTTCGCGTCTGTTGGGCAGAGCCCCGGTGTCCTGGCTGGCTGCTCGGCGGTATATCTGGAGGAGTCGATTCGCCCCTTTGGGCGCTCGGGCTCCCGGCAAGCGCGCGCGGTTCTTCCCGGATGACGGACCTACCTGGCCCGGCCCCGGACCCGCGCCGCTGTTGGCTCGGGATGCTCTCGGGCGGAATAATCGCTCCCGTCAGCGGCGCTTCAGCTTTGGACAATTTCACGACCCGTCTTGAAACACGGACCAAGGAGTCTAACATGTGCGCGAGTCATTGGGCTGTACGAAACCTAAAGGCGTAATGAAAGTGAAGGTCTCGCCTTGCGCGGGCCGAGGGAGGATGGGGCTTCCCCGCCCTTCACGGGGCGGCGGCCTCCGCACTCCCGGGGCGTCTCGTCCTCATTGCGAGGTGAGGCGCACCTAGAGCGTACACGTTGGGACCCGAAAGATGGTGAACTATGCCTGGCCAGGACGAAGTCAGGGGAAACCCTGATGGAGGTCCGTAGCGATTCTGACGTGCAAATCGATCGTCGGAGCTGGGTATAGGGGCGAAAGACTAATCGAACCATCTAGTAGCTGGTTCCCTCCGAAGTTTCCCTCAGGATAGCTGGTGCTCGTACGAGTCTCATCCGGTAAAGCGAATGATTAGAGGCCTTGGGGCCGAAACGACCTCAACCTATTCTCAAACTTTAAATGGGTGAGATCTCCGGCTTGCTTGATATGCTGAAGCCGCGAGCAAACGACTCGGATCGGAGTGCCAAGTGGGCCACTTTTGGTAAGCAGAACTGGCGCTGTGGGATGAACCAAACGCCGAGTTAAGGCGCCCGAATCGACGCTCATGGGAAACCATGAAAGGCGTTGGTTGCTTAAGACAGCAGGA
>NW_026062210.1:50000-55000 GCF_023897955.1 Schistocerca gregaria | reverse complement strand
TATCGCTTAACCTAACTGTGGCTGTACCAGATTATCGCTTAACCTAACTGTGGCTGTACCAGATTATCGCTTAACCTAACTGTGGCTGTACCAGATTATCGCTTAACCTAACTGTGGCTGTACCAGATTATCGCTTAACCTAACTGTGGCTGTACCAGATTATCGCTTAACCTAACTGTGGCTGTACCAGATTATCGCTTAACCTAACTGTGGCTGTACCAGATTATCGCTTAACCTAACTGTGGCTGTACCAGATTATCGCTTAACCTAACTGTGGCTGTACCAGATTATCGCTTAACCTAACTGTGGCTGTACCAGATTATCGCTTAACCTAACTGTGGCTGTACCAGATTATCGCTTAACCTAACTGTGGCTGTACCAGATTATCGCTTAACCTAACTGTGGCTGTACCAGATTATCGCTTAACCTAACTGTGGCTGTACCAGATTATCGCTTAACCTAACTGTGGCTGTACCAGATTATCGCTTAACCTAACTGTGGCTGTACCAGATTATCGCTTAACCTAACTGTGGCTGTACCAGATTATCGCTTAACCTAACTGTGGCTGTACCAGATTATCGCTTAACCTAACTCAATTTGTCCCTTAACCTAACTCAATTTGTCCCTTAACCTAACTCAATTTGTCCCTTAACCTAACTCAATTTGTCCCTTAACCTAACTCAATTTGTCCCTTAACCTAACTCAATTTGTCCCTTAACCTAACTCAATTTGTCCCTTAACCTAACTCAATTTGTCCCTTAACCTAACTCAAGTTGTCCCTTAACCTAACTCAAGTTGTCCCTTAACCTAACTCAAGTTGTCCCTTAACCTAACTCAAGTTGTCCCTTAACGTAACTCAAGTTGTCCCTTAACGTAACTCAAGTTGTCCCTTAACGTAACTCAAGTTGTCCCTTAACGTAACTCAAGTTGTCCCTTAACGTAACTCAAGTTGTCCCTTAACGTAACTCAAGTTGTCCCTTAACGTAACTCAAGTTGTCCCTTAACGTAACTCAAGTTGTCCCTTAACGTAACTCAAGTTGTCCCTTAACGTAACTCAAGTTGTCCCTTAACGTAACTCAAGTTGTCCCTTAACGTAACTCAAGTTGTCCCTTAACGTAACTCAAGTTGTCCCTTAACGTAACTCAAGTTGTCCCTTAACGTAACTCAAGTTGTCCCTTAACGTAACTCAAGTTGTCCCTTAACGTAACTCAAGTTGTCCCTTAACGTAACCCACGTTGTCCCTTAACGTAACCCACGTTGTCCCTTAACGTAACCCACGTTGTCCCTTAACGTAACCCACGTTGTCCCTTAACGTAACCCACGTTGTCCCTTAACGTAACCCACGTTGTCCCTTAACGTAACCCACGTTGTCCCTTAACCTAACCCACGTTGTCCCTTAACCTAACCCACGTTGTCCCTTAACCTAACCCACGTTGTCCCTTAACGTAACCCACGTTGTCCCTTAACGTAACCCACGTTGTCCCTTAACGTAACCCACGTTGTCCCGTAACGTAACCCACGTTGTCCCTTAACGTAACCCACGTTGTCCCTTAACGTAACCCACGTTGTCCCTTAACCTAACCCACGTTGTCCCTTAACCTAACCCACGTTGTCCCTTAACCTAACCCACGTTGTCCCTTAACCTAACCCACGTTGTCCCTTAACCTAACCCACGTTGTCCCTTAACCTAACCCACGTTGTCCCTTTGCCTAACATAGTTCACTGCTCGGAATCTCTGGTGTCGTTGTTATCCTCATGTAGATGTCTTGCGAGTGTTGCTTACTTTCCACATATTCCCGCTATCCACTGTCAATTGTACTGCAATAGGACTATATCGGCCCCCCCCCCCCTCCCCTCTCTTTGTGTCTCTGTCCTCTCAAGCTGGTCGGTCTGGCGTTTGAGTGTTAAATGAGCCTCGCAGCTGTTCAGTTGCATTCAGATGTCGACGCCCTCAGTGTACGTCGTGGTATGGTCTGTGTCCATTGTCCGCTGATGTCGTACGCGTAACCCACACGCTGTACCGATCATCGGTAGTTACGTACAGAGTGAAGTAGTGTGATACGTGTGACCGTACGCTGGCTGTGCCCAACGGTGTCGAATCTCAATTTCCATATGTTGTGCTCGATGCTACTTGTCTCGTCTCCCAATAACAGCTAGGTTGCACTGTGGTACGCCGTAGAGGCGTGTGGGAGGAACGTACGAACGCATTGTATGTCACCCTGGGTCGCTGGGGGTGGTGGTGCGGTGAGTCAGGTCAGGTCAGGTCAGCGTGAGCCGTCTGATGTAGTGACGCTTGTATTCCGACTTTGTCGTATTGCCTCACACAAAGTGCTACCCTGGTGGACCGCGTTCCATATCTGGGACATGCCGCAGATGCCGGTTGACAGTGGATCGCGGAAGGGACATCGCATACGTGCGCGGGCCACCTTCCACGTGTTCTCTTCTGCACATGTCGCAGTGTGTATGTGGTCTGATGTAGCGTGTCGTGACACATGACATCCTGGCATGCAAGAATTGTTGAATTCGCAAATGTAGGTGGACATCTACGTTTACTGCCCAAGATACGCAAATGAACTGGAAATCCGTTGTTGAGCGGTTGTTCACGCTGGAGGTGAATCTGTGATGGCGACGATCGGTACAGCTATTAACCGGTTGTTTCAGCGGTACCCGCCACATCCACACACGTGACTAGGCCCATGTGGGTATGAAGCGATACGCGGCGGTGGCTTGGTGGGACTGTTCCCGGCCGGTGAAGGGGCGCCGCCCGGCGTGTTGGCCGCGCGCTGCGTGGGCGCACGCGCAACAGGCGGCTGGTGGGGGGCGCCGAGTGGCAGGAGCGCCAGCCGACGGGCCCGGCAGGCGGCGCAGCTACGCTGCGGCGCACCCTGCACGCGGCGCCTGGCGGCCAAAGTTGGTTCAGCCGAGCCCGGTGCGAAGCGCGGTGGACATCTGCAGTGTGCTGGTCTGATTGAGGACTGTGTGCGTTGAGGATGCGCCGCCGCCTGGCACTCGGCGCCGCGACGCCGTCTGCTGCTCGGTCGCCCCAGCGGTTCTCGCAGGTGGTTTGTATCGCAGTTGTGCGGACGTGTTGGCGCGTGCGCTGTGCTGGGAGAGTTCGCTTCTGCACCCAAGTGGGGCTTTGCCCTTGTGTGGCGCTGGCGTTGGAGCTGCCGGTCACCATAGGTGGCGCGTGTTGTCTCCCGCCGGCAATGCCACGACAGCACGCTCCCGGGCCTCTGTCGGCAGCGGCAAGCTCAGTTGGGAGCAAGGGTGTTCTCACTAAAACCGTCTACTCGCCTAACTCCGGGCGATTGCGCCTCTCTCGAAACCGACCAAGTACCTAGGACGGCGCTGCGCGCCGCCGGGACCTGAGAGGGTTTCGAGGTGTATCGTGCAGGGGAGCTCGGCCTCCTCCTGTTTGCAGAATAATTGAGCGGACGCTTGCGTGTTCGCGCGGGCCCCCGGGACACACTCCCGGGCGGCCGGCTGCTCAGCTCTAGTTGACGCAGCTCCCTGGTTGATCCTGCCAGTAGTCATATGCTTGTCTCAAAGATTAAGCCATGCATGTCTCAGTACAAGCCGCATTAAGGTGAAACCGCGAATGGCTCATTAAATCAGTTATGGTTCCTTAGATCGTACCCACGTTACTTGGATAACTGTGGTAATTCTAGAGCTAATACATGCAAACAGAGTCCCGACCAGAGATGGAAGGGACGCTTTTATTAGATCAAAACCAATCGGATTGGCTTGTCTGGTCCGTTTGCCTTGGTGACTCTGAATAACTTTGGGCTGATCGCACGGTCCTCGTACCGGCGACGCATCTTTCAAATGTCTGCCTTATCAACTGTCGATGGTAGGTTCTGCGCCTACCATGGTTGTAACGGGTAACGGGGAATCAGGGTTCGATTCCGGAGAGGGAGCCTGAGAAACGGCTACCACATCCAAGGAAGGCAGCAGGCGCGCAAATTACCCACTCCCGGCACGGGGAGGTAGTGACGAAAAATAACGATACGGGACTCATCCGAGGCCCCGTAATCGGAATGAGTACACTTTAAATCCTTTAACGAGTATCTATTGGAGGGCAAGTCTGGTGCCAGCAGCCGCGGTAATTCCAGCTCCAATAGCGTATATTAAAGTTGTTGCGGTTAAAAAGCTCGTAGTTGGATTTGTGTCCCACGCTGTTGGTTCACCGCCCGTCGGTGTTTAACTGGCATGTATCGTGGGACGTCCTGCCGGTGGGGCGAGCCGAAGGGGTGCTTTCGCGTCCCGAGGCGGACCCCGTTTAAATCCTACCAGGGTGCTCTTTGTTGAGTGTCTCGGTGGGCCGGCACGTTTACTTTGAACAAATTAGAGTGCTTAAAGCAGGCAAGCCCGCCTGAATACTGTGTGCATGGAATAATGGAATAGGACCTCGGTTCTATTTTGTTGGTTTTCGGAACCCGAGGTAATGATTAATAGGGACAGGCGGGGGCATTCGTATTGCGACGTTAGAGGTGAAATTCTTGGATCGTCGCAAGACGAACAGAAGCGAAAGCATTTGCCAAGTATGTTTTCATTAATCAAGAACGAAAGTTAGAGGTTCGAAGGCGATCAGATACCGCCCTAGTTCTAACCATAAACGATGCCAGCCAGCGATCCGCCGCAGTTCCTCCGATGACTCGGCGGGCAGCCTCCGGGAAACCAAAGCTTTTGGGTTCCGGGGGAAGTATGGTTGCAAAGCTGAAACTTAAAGGAATTGACGGAAGGGCACCACCAGGAGTGGAGCCTGCGGCTTAATTTGACTCAACACGGGAAACCTCACCAGGCCCGGACACCGGAAGGATTGACAGATTGATAGCTCTTTCTTGATTCGGTGGGTGGTGGTGCATGGCCGTTCTTAGTTGGTGGAGCGATTTGTCTGGTTAATTCCGATAACGAACGAGACTCTAGCCTGCTAACTAGTCGCGTGACATCCTTCGTGCTGTCAGCGATTACTTTTCTTCTTAGAGGGACAGGCGGCT
>NW_026062210.1:40000-42500 GCF_023897955.1 Schistocerca gregaria | reverse complement strand
TTATCGCTTAACCTAACTGTGGCTGTACCAGATTATCGCTTAACCTAACTGTGGCTGTACCAGATTATCGCTTAACCTAACTCAATTTGTCCCTTAACCTAACTCAATTTGTCCCTTAACCTAACTCAATTTGTCCCTTAACCTAACTCAATTTGTCCCTTAACCTAACTCAATTTGTCCCTTAACCTAACTCAATTTGTCCCTTAACCTAACTCAATTTGTCCCTTAACCTAACTCAATTTGTCCCTTAACCTAACTCAATTTGTCCCTTAACCTAACTCAAGTTGTCCCTTAACCTAACTCAAGTTGTCCCTTAACCTAACTCAAGTTGTCCCTTAACGTAACTCAAGTTGTCCCTTAACGTAACTCAAGTTGTCCCTTAACGTAACTCAAGTTGTCCCTTAACGTAACTCAAGTTGTCCCTTAACGTAACTCAAGTTGTCCCTTAACGTAACTCAAGTTGTCCCTTAACGTAACTCAAGTTGTCCCTTAACGTAACTCAAGTTGTCCCTTAACGTAACTCAAGTTGTCCCTTAACGTAACTCAAGTTGTCCCTTAACGTAACTCAAGTTGTCCCTTAACGTAACTCAAGTTGTCCCTTAACGTAACTCAAGTTGTCCCTTAACGTAACTCAAGTTGTCCCTTAACGTAACTCAAGTTGTCCCTTAACGTAACTCAAGTTGTCCCTTAACGTAACTCAAGTTGTCCCTTAACGTAACTCAAGTTGTCCCTTAACGTAACTCAAGTTGTCCCTTAACGTAACTCAAGTTGTCCCTTAACGTAACTCAAGTTGTCCCTTAACGTAACTCAAGTTGTCCCTTAACGTAACTCAAGTTGTCCCTTAACGTAACTCAAGTTGTCCCTTAACGTAACTCAAGTTGTCCCTTAACGTAACCCACGTTGTCCCTTAACGTAACCCACGTTGTCCCTTAACGTAACCCACGTTGTCCCTTAACGTAACCCACGTTGTCCCTTAACGTAACCCACGTTGTCCCTTAACGTAACCCACGTTGTCCCTTAACGTAACCCACGTTGTCCCTTAACGTAACCCACGTTGTCCCTTAACCTAACCCACGTTGTCCCTTAACCTAACCCACGTTGTCCCTTAACGTAACCCACGTTGTCCCTTAACGTAACCCACGTTGTCCCTTAACGTAACCCACGTTGTCCCTTAACGTAACCCACGTTGTCCCTTAACGTAACCCACGTTGTCCCTTAACGTAACCCACGTTGTCCCTTAACCTAACCCACGTTGTCCCTTAACCTAACCCACGTTGTCCCTTAACCTAACCCACGTTGTCCCTTAACCTAACCCACGTTGTCCCTTAACCTAACCCACGTTGTCCCTTAACCTAACCCACGTTGTCCCTTTGCCTAACATAGTTCACTGCTCGGAATCTCTGGTGTCGTTGTTATCCTCATGTAGATGTCTTGCGAGTGTTGCTTACTTTCCACATATTCCCGCTATCCACTGTCAATTGTACTGCAATAGGACTATATCGGCCCCCCCCCCTCCCCTCTCTTTGTGTCTCTGTCCTCTCAAGCTGGTCGGTCTGGCGTTTGAGTGTTAAATGAGCCTCGCAGCTGTTCAGTTGCATTCAGATGTCGACGCCCTCAGTGTACGTCGTGGTATGGTCTGTGTCCATTGTCCGCTGATGTCGTACGCGTAACCCACACGCTGTACCGATCATCGGTAGTTACGTACAGAGTGAAGTAGTGTGATACGTGTGACCGTACGCTGGCTGTGCCCAACGGTGTCGAATCTCAATTTCCATATGTTGTGCTCGATGCTACTTGTCTCGTCTCCCAATAACAGCTAGGTTGCACTGTGGTACGCCGTAGAGGCGTGTGGGAGGAACGTACGAACGCATTGTATGTCACCCTGGGTCGCTGGGGGTGGTGGTGCGGTGAGTCAGGTCAGGTCAGGTCAGCGTGAGCCGTCTGATGTAGTGACGCTTGTATTCCGACTTTGTCGTATTGCCTCACACAAAGTGCTACCCTGGTGGACCGCGTTCCATATCTGGGACATGCCGCAGATGCCGGTTGACAGTGGATCGCGGAAGGGACATCGCATACGTGCGCGGGCCACCTTCCACGTGTTCTCTTCTGCACATGTCGCAGTGTGTATGTGGTCTGATGTAGCGTGTCGTGACACATGACATCCTGGCATGCAAGAATTGTTGAATTCGCAAATGTAGGTGGACATCTACGTTTACTGCCCAAGATACGCAAATGAACTGGAAATCCGTTGTTGAGCGGTTGTTCACGCTGGAGGTGAATCTGTGATGGCGACGATCGGTACAGCTATTAACCGGTTGTTTCAGCGGTACCCGCCACATCCACACACGTGACTAGGCCCATGTGGGTATGAAGCGATACGCGGCGGTGGCTTGGTGGGACTGTTCCCGGCCGGTGAAGGGGGGCCGCCCGGCGTGTTGGCCGCGCGCTGCGTGGGCGCACGCGCAACAGGCGGCTGGTGGGGGGCGCCGAGTGGCAGGAG